>NC_056733.1:217022144-217302728 GCF_019279795.1 Protopterus annectens | reverse complement strand
ATATATATATATATATATATATATATATATACACACACACACACACACACATATATATATATATATATATAAATATACATATGTATATGTATACATATATATATATATATATATATATATATATATATATATATATGGATACAAAGCTTCTAGCATTGAAAATAAATTGAAAAAATAAAAACTAAAAGAAATGCAGTCCTCAGTGATTACTTAAGCTTTCGTTCCTTTTATTTCGTATTGGAACTTCTTCAGATAGGATCAAATGTCAAGGGATACAGCATATATAACACCAACAAGCTCATGAATAATAACTAAACAGTTCAGCCAGTAATAAAGAACTTTGTATACACAAATACATATGTATGAAATGAATTAGTGAAAACACTGGCCATGACAAAAGTCTTTTACAAAACGACTGAATGATGCTGTTAAAAAGTGAACAACTACTGTATATAAATATTAAAACATAACATTATGTTTGAGAACTTTGCCAATGGGGTATATACAAATAATGTCTGAATGATGTTATAAAACATATATACAAAAAATGAATGTAAAGTCACAGTGGTGTATTTTATTTTACAGATTGGCACTCTATATTATGTACTTTACATTCATTTTTTTTATATATGTTTTATAGCATCATTCAGACATTATTTGTATATACACCATTGGCAATGTTCTCATACATAATGTTATGTTTTTATATTTCTCTACAGTAGTTCTCTTTTTGTTAAGAGCATCATTCAGTCTTTTTTTAAAAGACTTTTTTCATGGCCAGCATTTTCACTAATTCATTTCATACATATGTATTTGCGTATACAAAGTTGTTTATTACTGGCAGTATTTTCACTAATTCATTTCATACATATGTATTTGCGTATACAAAGTTGTTTATTACTGGCTGAACTGTTTAGTTGTTATTATTCATGAGCTTGTTGGTGTTATATATGCTGTATCCCTTGACATTTGATCCATTCTGAGGAAGTTCCGATAGGAAATAAAAGGAACGAAAGCTTAAGTAATCACTGTGGACTGCACTTCGTTTAGTTTTTATTTTTTCAATTTATTTTCAACGCTAGAAGCTTTGTATGCATGTATCTAGTCTTCTAAGTATTTCTCTGTACTTTTACACACACACACACACACACACACACACACACACACACACACACACACACACACACACACATATATATATATATAATGTGTGTATACACACGTGTAATCTCCGATTTTTGCAGGTGTAAGTGTATGCTGCAACATGTAGTTGAAGAAGGAGTTAATGCAAAATCATCGATGAAAAAATGGTATTTTGCTTAGCAAAATTTTATTGAGATGTAGTCATAAAGTCTGAGGTGGGTATCAGCATGTCATATGGAGAGGTGTGAAGACATTAGAAGAGGAAAGTGAAAATTGTTGAAGAAAGGTTACCTTGTGTGAAGGACATTGAAAGATGAGCGAACATGCAGAGGGAAGAAGAGTAGAAAGGAGGTGTGTGCGAGAGGTTCAAAGAGAAAAGTGAAGTAGGATAATTGAAAAGCAGTAAGTAATTAAGGGGTTGACATGATAGGATGGAATAGTTATAAAGAGGTGTGTGTGAGCGAGCTGCAGGGTTTGTGTAGTTTAGGTACTAGAATGGAGAATGTACAAGGGAGTACCATAAAGTTTGCTTTTGGGGATTAATTGGGTGGTTTGAGTTCGAGAAATTTCCCTGAAATTATATTTGGGAGTTTTGGTGAAAAGTCTGAGTGAAAGGGCAGGATATCTCAATAGAACGGGATTTTTTAATTACTGATCCTAGTAGGTGGTTGGTTCTCAAATTTACTGTTTATGTTTGGCGAGAGTTAGGCAGTGATGTTCATGACTGGGGGAGTTAGTAATGAACCGGAAGATTGTATGGTTGGTGGTTTTGTTTGAGGCTGCATGTATAACGGAGTGTCTGCATTCAATTTGAGATAGGAGTATTCTTTTGCATATGGCAGCTTTAGCTGTCTTTGACAGAAGAGGCATTAGCTTGTTTGCCCAGATCAGTAGTGTGTAGTTCTTTTTGCATGTGTAGTTGAATGTTGAGATTGATATAGCCAGATGTCATTGTAATCTTGAGAAACGTGTGAAGTATGATGAAGGGTAATGGTTGGCTCTTGGGTATATACTAGGATAGCGACCAAAACGGCCTTTATTAATCTAGCCATGCAGTCCAAATCAGTTGTGTCCCTGTGTATCATGGGTGTTTATTAGGTGGGGGTAGTTTAGTTAAGAAGTTTCTAGAGGTTATGTTGGGGGAGGTATGTTAATTTTTGCATTTCTGTCTGTGTTTATGTATTAGACACATGAGAGCCAGACCTAGGGTGAATTTCTGATTTCCTATCCGTTGGTCAAAGTTATTCTTTGCAATGGTTAGGGATGAACTTTGCTTCACATGGATGTGGAGCCTGTTGCAGACCATAGTGATCCTCTGATATACATATATATCTCACCAGCATGTCTTATTTATGTCACAAGCAAAATTAAATTTCTAGTGATTCTAGACTTTCTGATGCTGTTTTTGTGCATGTCCAGAAAGACAATCAAAGATGGATTTGAGGATTCCTTGTATGCCAGTAGTCAGGAAGTCCTTCTACGTGGCACACTTCATCATAAAAGGGTTCTCATCCAGGAAAAAAGAGGTCCTTGTTCCCCTCTACTCGTCACTCATTAGATTCATTATAGAGTACAACGCCCCTATTACCTCACAAGACATCTGCAGCAGCTGGTAAGGTCACAGAAGTACCTCCCAAAGAGGATTACTGGCCTCAAACAAATGACCTCCTCAAAACACTCCAGCTTTACTCCATAGCATATCGCCTACTCTGAGGTGATCTCTGCCTAACATATAAAGCTGCGTCAAACCCAGAGTTGTTGGTCATGCTACACCTAAAGTAATCCCAATCCCACCGAGCTACACACTCTAGGGACCTAAACCTTGTCACCACAGTAAACTGGACATGCTGGAGGGATAGATTCCTGTCTCAGAGACTTCCTATACTCTGGAAAAGGTACCCATATATGTCAAGCAAAGTTCTTCATTAGCACTCTTCAAGAAAAATCTTGATGAGTGGATGGGAAGTAGGAAATACACCCCGGGTATCACTTCTGTGTGTCTGCTCGACAGTGGCACAGGAAAATAACTTTCTTGGGTGGCGAAAGCAATGGAACCTTGCTGGCTAGGCTTACGTAGGCCCTTGGGCTGATAGGCTAGTACCTACCTATGAACCTATAAACCAGGCATAGATTGCTTCTCAGTAATCTGTGAGAGTCTAGAAATGGTTCTTAAAGGGGTTCCCTTCATGACATTGTGTTTATACCCTGGGCTGTCCTAGTAAGGAACCATTATGGACATTCCATCTGTTGCATATATCTGGTTAGGTACATGCCGATGGGTGCATTATACTTAATAAAAGGTCTATTAAGGGCTGAATAAGGTGGCACTATGACATCCTCAACCTTAGGGTCCATGTCCTTATTTATAAGTTGGGCAACACAGAACTATTTTCGTACTACCTAGGCCACATGTTGGTCAAACGCCAGATTATTGTGTAGATATGTTCCCAGATCCCTGACTACTGGTTGACTCTTGGAGATGTATTAGCAGTAAAATAGTTTGTTTGGGTGGTAGTTTTACCAAAAGGGAATGTAATGCATTTCTAGGCATTGTTTTAATCCTTGACTTTGAGAACAGGCATTTTTCTGTGTTAGACTCTTTTGTATGATGTTTGTGTCGTGAGGGGAATGTGTGATCACTCACAGTTTGCATTCCTCTGTAAAATTGGTCAGCCAAAGGCTCTTAACATTAGTCTTTGCTTGTGAAGTAGATGCCAACCAGGAGCAGTCCAAGCATGGAGCCTTGAGGTACCCAATTGGTGACCAATATCTTTTTGGAGGTAGTCTCACCCATAATGACTTCTTGGGTCCTGTCTGTAAGCCAGCTGGGAATCCATTGAGTTATACAGGGGTTTATGCCCAGTTCACTGAGTTTGTCAGTTATACCCAAGTGGTGTAGAACACTATAGCCAGATCTAGGTAGGTGGTATGCACCATTTTTCCCTCATCCGTTGCTGCTTGACATTCCCTTGTCAAAGCCAAACTTGGTTGTGTTCTCTGTCTGAAGGCTGCTTATATATATTTGTTGATCATTTCCATGGTAATTTGCTCCATGGTTTTGCTTGTTAGAGTAGTCAGATTAATAAGATTGTAGTTTCCAGGGTTATTTGATGGTCCACCCTTGTGAAGTGGGGTGACTGTTGTTCTCCATTCACATGATACGAAGTCTCGTTTGAGGTTATAGTTGATAAGTGTCTCAAGTGGTTCTGGTAAGTCATGTTTCAAGCTGTTTAGGAGGCATTCTGGGAAATTGATGGAGCCCATTGAGGCTGTGTTTTTGGCCCTAGAAATATCTTCTCCCATTTACTAGTAGGGAGGGTTATGCTAGTATGTATTTCATGGGGAGGCAGGAGAGTGTGTGGGTGAAGTTTGAGCTGAGTTTGTCAACCAGCAAATTTGCTATGTTGCTGTGCTCAATAAAGGTGGCACCACTTACCACCAGTTTGGCACACTGATGAGTGCTGTCTTTGAGGTTTTGGACATAGTTGTAGAAGGCCTTGTGGATATCTTTAACCTGTGATGCTACCTTGACCTCGTAACTGGCCTTGTTGGACTTAATTAGTCCTCCTCGTTTCCTGTTTAGTTTAATTAGAGAGCTGCTATAATTATGGGAGGTGCTTTTCCTGAATTTAGCCATGATATTTTTCCTTTTGTTATATACCCTAATTGGGTTAGGATTCCACCAGTGTGGTTTGTTTTTAGAGTTTGTTTAGGGATTACTTTTATTAGGTACAGCAGCCTCTATACAGCCATTTACTTGGTTTTACAGGGGCTCTGTGAACAATTCTATGTAGGCTTCTGAGAAGTTGTAGCTGGGAGGGACATTTAATTTTGACAAACTATTGCTTAATAAGATGTTTTGTGGGTTTTTTTTTTTTTTTTAATTTTGTTTCTAATTGTAAAAGGGTTTGCTGGGGTTACTAAGTTGATTTTTATTTTGAAGGAGACAGCTTACCAGTGAGGAAATGACACTGGTTGGTTGGGGTTGGAGTGCATTGCTCTCCTGTATTGGTGAGTACTAAGTCCAGTATCTTTGAACCTCACACTATTTGGTCGGGGGTATTTGTGTTAAAGTTCTGGAGTCATTGTCTCTGTGAATATGAGACAGTGTATGTTTCCCATTTTGCAGAGGGGCAGTTAGTCTCCCATGAATAGGGAGTCTCCCATCAGTAGGTTTGATTTAATGGTGAATGTCTCCAGTAGGGCTAGGTATGAGCTATGGGACTCTATGGACATGAAGGGTAACCTATAGAATGCTAGGGTATGGTATGGTATGGTATGGGACTTTGTCTGTGGTAATTTGCAAGTGGTTAAATTCCAGGGTATTGTCCTATTTAACTAACTTAGAGTTATGCTTGTTGCTTATATCGATTGAGACTCCTTCACCCTTGTCCCTAGTTGTGCTGCTTATGGTCTAAATGAACAGAATGCACTGAAGCCTTGTACTGCAGGAGTACTTTGGCTGGTTTAAGCCATGCCTTGGTAACTGTACGTCTGTCTGTGCTCTCCAGAGGGAGGAGTACTTTGAGTATGGATTTTTTGTGTAGCCTCCAAGCACTGAGCAGTAACAACTTTGTTTCTTTGGTTTTATTTGCTATGTGGGTAGGTTTGTCAGTTTGGCATTGTTAAAAAAAAGACTGTGAGAAGGTAGATAAAGTTTTAGCCAATATTCAGAAGTCTAGGGGAGACAGGAGCAGAACATCCCTTGCTAAGTATTGTGTTTTGTTAACCCTGTTCTCCCATGCATCCAAGTATTGAATCTCCTTAGAAAGACACCAAACACTAAGCCATTTATTGAAGTCAATCACCTTTTGTTTGCACTGTGACATCATCCTTGGTGAATGTAGAATGCTGTTGACTACAAGGGACATACCTGCCTGAGACACACATTCAGAGAGATGGAGTTTTTCTCTGTATATAGTCCAGGGAAGAAAGTCTCAGGTTATTAACTCCCACGTGAATTATGATAGAATCATACTGGTACCTGTGGTGCTGTGACTTGAACGTGTGTGCACTTTGGCTGATCCTGACTCCAGATAAGCAACTAACCATTTTTTTCTCCTTGTTCAGTTTGATGAGTGAAGCAGCTGTGTCTCATACAATGGAGTCCCTTATGACAAGAGTCCTGGATAATGTGTTTGCCTTACTGGCTTTGCTCTTGGGCTCCACTCGTTGTACGTTTAAGTGTGGTGTTTGATGTTGCTTTTGGTGACTGTTTTAGAGATTGCGGAGGATTGGTGTTGCCATTTATAGACTTAGGAGGTCTTTGAGGTTTGGGAAGATTGCTTTTTAGTGCCTCTGCTTAACCTGTTCTATGTGTGTGGTGAACACTGTGTGTGTTCTTGACAGTGATGTGTTAGTATGCAAGTTTTTTGCCTCCAGTGTGTTTATCAGTTTATGGGGATAAAAATGATGAGGTCCAGTATAGGCAAGAAGAGATTATTAATGTAATAGCAGTATATTTCAAAGAATAGGCAAGAAGAGATTATTAATGTCGTAGCAGCATATTTCAAAGAAAAGTTCTTGACAAAAAAGATGGGAAAGGGGTTGGTAAGAGTATAGGGTTGTGAAAGGAGAAAAAAGTAAACTGGCTTTAAAAAGAGCCTGTTAGAGATGAATCAGATATGGTACTGAAAAAGTTATTGAAGTTGTGCCAGCTCTTGATAGGATGATAGTTATTTTTAAAGAAATGAAAGATGAGAAGGTATATGTTTGGAAATTATATATGAATTGATTTGCAAGGGTATAATGAATTATTTGAGGAGCAATGGCATTTATATACAAAAGTGATAAAGTTCAAATATTGGAGGCATATTAAACTGGGAAATGTATAATGTATTATAAAATATTCAGGAACATTTTGCAAAAGAAATGTAGTGAAGTAGTAAGTTATGTATAAAGGTATGTGTGGTATATTAAAGAAACAAGTGATCGAGGAGATGTTATTATTGAATGGAGTAGTTGATAGTGTTGTTAAGGGGCTGAAAGGCAGTGTGATCCTTGTATGTGATGTAGCAAAAGCAATCGATAGTATAGATTATGGTAGCGCATGGGAAATGTTAAGAAGTTTTGTGATGGGAAGTAGAGTGGTGTTTGAAAATATGTGGAATTACGTTGTGGTGGATGGGCAGATGAAAGTATTCATGTTTAAGATGAAGGTAAATAAGGGTGTCCAGTGAGTGGAGTTATCTTTACTGTGTTAACAAATGCATTATAAATGAATTGCCAGTAAGATTTATAAGGAGCAGAGTGAGAAGGAACGGAGCAGGTAATGGTGCCTATGTTTGTCTTATGCAGATGTTCTGTAAAGTCTGTGTGAAAAAAGTAACAATTGGAGAAAATATGATTGAGATGAAATGGAGAGAAAACATTTTAGATGTAAAAAAATAGGATGGGTATTATTTTATAGTATAAAGTTAGGTAAACAAGATGTAATCATGAATTAAAGAGAGGATACGATACGGGAAATAAAGAAAAATGTAGTGTTGAGGAAAGCATTTCAGATGTCATTCAAAAAGGAAATCTGTTTGGTAAAGTCGTGTGTGATGAAAAAATTCCAAAAGGTAAGGAAAAGTAATTTCTTGAAATATTCAGTGTTGTATGGTATTTTAGATTGAATGCAGTTAAAAGATGAATATTGTACTGTACAGAAGGAAAAGGTGGACCGAGGTTAAGAAGTATTATTGTCTGTCTGGTATCTTGACATGTTTTTGGATGATGAAAAGTATAGTACAAGAGAAAAGGAAAATAAATTGTGAGTAAAGTATTGTAGACAAATCTGAATAAGCATGAGATAAAGTAAGAATTGGAAAAAGTAAAAGAAACCATAAGGGAAATGGTTGGATACATGGATAAGGAAAATATTGTAATACATAAGCACAGGTTGATTGTGGAAATTAGGTAATGATGTATGAAAAGAAAATAGTGTTATGGAAAGATTTCTGATGCCATATAAAAGTGTCAACACAGCAGGCTTGAAGCTCTGTCACTATATTCTTTGTTTATTACAGACTCCTATCAGGTGATTTATGTCTAGCATTTCATGCTGCTAAGGACCCCAACTCCTTGTTTTTCTGCACCTTAAAAAAAAAAAACAAAAGACTTGAATCTGTTTCATCAAATAAGTAACACACTGTGGAGGAACAGATTGTGGAATAATCTACATCTAAAACAGAGAGATACTCTAACTTTTTTAAGGCAAACCTTGATGTTTGAATAGATTCCCATATATGCATTTCCTTCCTGACTTGCTTTGCCTTCCTGGTGGCAGGAGGTGCTCTGTGAGGGTGGATATTAGCAAGGTCATTATGGTCCATGGACTGATACTGCAATGTAAACTCTGTAAATCTGTCTCCATGCACAAAAAGGTAATGGAGCAAAATGATTGTTAAACCATAGGAAATTTTAAGTGAAGTAGAAAGACTGTCTTCAAGACATTTAAAGAGGTGTGGGAGATATAAGATATTTGTTGTGACTATTGTTGAACAGATCACTCTCAGAAGGGCAAGGTACAAGCAACACAAAAATAATGTAAACAGTGTAAGGCGGAGGAATCTGTTGAACATTCTTTGTTGACATGTGAAAGATTAGAACTATCTGGCAAAAGCTTAAAGAATGAGTGTTTTGGAAAATTTAATATGGAATTCTGGAAATGGTAGATATGATATTGATTATTACTATATGAGATTTATAGAAATACAGATGTGAATTTCTTGTATGGTAAACTGTGATTGTGCAGTCATATTGAATAGAATATAGAACTGGTTGTGGCAGAAGGATTTGAGGATTGAGTACATATACATAAGTGTATACATGAATGCAAAAGTGTAAAATGTGTGTAATGTATTTAAAGTGTTAAAATTTTAAAGTGTAAAAAGGAATGAGAACAGCTACAAATTGTATATCAGATTATAAAATAAAACAAAGCACCCCTGCTGTTTTTGATAAGTACAGTGGGATCTTTTATATCCTTGTGAGCTACTAACAACTCAAGTCAATAGGACTTTGATTTAACAGCCGTTATGAATGGCAGATGCACAATGTTTTCTTGATGACGGATGTAATGGCCTCCTCAAAACCATGCTAGGTGTTCAGTGGGAGAATACAGTAATTATGTAATTTTTAAGGGGATGTGAACTGACAACTTGATGTATATTTGTAAGTGGAAGGTGCTGTTGAGTGATATAAACTTGTATATATCAAGTGTGTTACACCGTTTATGTACAGTGGGATCACCTAATGTCCTTCCATAGGTACTGCAGCGAGCCCTTCATAATCAGCTATCTGATACAGGGATATTATGGAGTAGGAGTCTTTACCTGCTTTTATTTTTCTCAAAACCTGAAGCACTTCTACAGATTATAGCTGCAAAATTCAAGTGTTCAGATTGGGTGGTTTAAAAGCCATATTAACTGAAATTACTTGCATATTTATGCATGTGTATTCCTTTAGTTTTGTTAGCCATAGAAGCTGTTGTGTTTCTTCAATTGTTTGACCATTACTATATTAGCTGCTTGCTGTCTAAAGTTATTTTCTTTCTATCCCCATTTGTTTTGTAGGCAGCGTTTTGAAGATGCACCTTTAATGACTAAAGCATTACGAGAAACCCAGTCACAGGAAAAGATGCTTCGTTATCCCAAGGTACAGTACTCTCTGTCCTGTATTGCCCCATTCCATCAGATCCAACTCTGTGTGGCTTTTTCTAAGTCAGTACCTGTGTTCTGTGGACAGGTGTTAATAGTTGCTAGGACCCACCACCTGAAGCTCTGTTACTATTCATCTCTCTGTCTTTCACTCGTACACTTAAACTTATTTCAGTTTCTTTTAGTCCTTCTGTCATCTTTTAATAATTGTCGTGGTCAGACATGCAGTTGATGGCATTTGACAGCTGTTTATTTCTGATGTAATTTAACTTGTTCAGCATTGATCTTATTTTATGGAGACTTCTGGAGGGAGTCCAGTGTGTAGGCTCTCAGTTACAAATGCCCTGTGCGTGGAGACAAAAAATGTTCACCATAGTGAGATTATCTGAAGTCTATACTACTGTCCCTTTACCAGAGAAAATGGCATGCTCATTGTCTTTATACAGTTTTTTCTTGCACTCTTAATGTATATATCTTTTTCTTGCATACCTGTTCTTCTTATTTCGGCTTTTCCCAGTTAGGGGTCGCCACAGCGGATCACCTGTCTGCTTATGATTGGCAGTGGAGTTTTATGGTGTTGAGTTGCCAGCCCGTCACCCAGCCTTCCACAGAAGGGTGCACACACTCACACCTAGGACCAATTTAGTCTGTCCAATCCACCTACTTTGGGATGTGGGAGGAAACCGGAGCACCCGGAGGAAACCCACGCGACCACAGGGAGGACATGCAGACTCCGCACAGAAAGCAACTCAGCCGAGGATCGAACCGGAGAACCTCTTGCTGTGAGGTGGCAACGCTAACTGCTGCACCACCATGGCTGCCCATTTCCTTGCATACCTGTTAATGGACCATTACTGATAAGAGATTTGAACCTCACATTAGTTACTTTTCTGTCCTGCTGTTGAAATTTAACCTCCCCACCCCCACAATAATCTGAAATTCAAGTCAGGATGTGAACTAGATACAGCTGTGATGAAGAAGTCAAGATCTTCCCTTAAATGAAAAAAACAAGCTCTGTATTTCTGCAGATACTCCTGTATACCAGCTGTTCAGAGCATTTTAATCAGAAGGCATAGTTTGTTTCAGCTCTTATGAATGAATGAATGCTTGCATTTGTTCTTGAACTAAAACTCACTTTGCTGCTGATAGTTAATGCCTTATGTGCAAGAAGCAAAGCTTTGTGGTGGCCATTGTAGTTTGATCTTCAAAATGTTGCTTTGTTTGACTTGCCTCTCAAGAGTGTAGTAGCTTTAGCAGCATTCAGCTCATTTTCAATAAAATCATGTTTGCTGTTTTAAAGATTACACTGTGAATAGCATGTCATTTATTGTGCAACTTGAAATTATCTGTAGTTAAATGATTAAAAATGTTGCTGCCATGCCATTAAATTATGTCTGTTACTTTCAGGGGCTAACTGTGGCATTGAAAGTGCACATGTGTAGCTGTTGCAGGGAATTTCGACAGGAGTGTGATAACCATCTGCTTAAAGAATTACACTTGGCTGAAGCATTCTTCCCTCAGACAGATTTGCTGTGGTCAAGGCTTACCTTTACCCTGACCTAGTTTGATCTTAAAGTAAGTTTAAAGGTGCAAGGTATGAAGCGCTCTGCATGGAATGATGTGGAGGACTTGTCTGTTGCAGAAGTCATCTTGAGTTTCAAAACTGTGCTGTGTTTCTGTAATGGAAACTGTCGCAGTGTTTGTACTGAAAGAAGTTTGGGTGCTGTAACACACGGGGATCCCATTCACTTGTAATTACAACTTAACCTGCATACAACTCATCTCATAGCACAAAAGCATACTCAGTCATGGCAATAGAACAAAAGGATAACAAAAGAAAGTCATATGGAATAAGGATAATTTATTGTTAAGTAGTCATAATGGAGAATTTTAAAAAAGGGAAGAATCTAAGTATGGCATGGACAGATTACAAAAAAGCATTTGACAGCATCCCACAGTCACACGGATAAAGGAGTGCTTGCAGATGTGCAAGATGCACCCTTCACTGATTAATTACATTACAGTGACCATGAAACAGTGGCAAACCAGTTTGTAGCTAAGCCATGATAAAGGACAAATTATTATCCTAGGGATAAAAATTCAAAGGGGAATATTCCAGGGTGACTCTGTCACTGCTGCTCTTTTGTCTTGCCCTTAAGCCTTTAAGTTGTCTACTTAACAGATTACATCATGGTTACAGTTTAGCTCCTAGACAACAACAAAGTGAAAAAGACTTATCTTTTTGTGGATGATTCGAAACTGTATAGTTCATCGGATGAGGAGCTGAAAGCACAACTGGAAGTTGTCAAAACTTTCTCAGATCAAGACAGCAGCACTAAGGAAATCTCAGCCTGGGACAGGAATGTGATATAAAGGAAGTTGAGCAGGAGCGACTCTATAAATATTTGGGAATTGATGAAGGATTGACCATAAAACATGAACAAGTGTGAAAAAAACTCAGTACTTAATATTTTAGAAGATGAAAATTAATACTAAAAACAGCCCTGGCATCTAGGAACAAAGTCTAAGCTATAAACTAATTTGTTCTTCCTGTTCTAACTTACAGTTTATTGGGTGCTTGACTGGCCCCAAAAGGTATTGGATCAGTTGGACAGAAAAACAAGAAAAAATCCTTCACTGTTATCAAGAGATTATAAAAATTGGTGTTTAGCAAGATTATATATTCCTCATAATGGAGGAGGTATGGGCCTCCTCAAAACTGATTACATGTATAGATTTGCAGTCGTAGGACTGCATACATACCTGCTGTCCTCTCCAAATCCAAACATAGTAAAGGTTTTGAAACGTGAAGAGAACAAGTCTAAGAGGATGTCCCTGCTTACTTTGGCAGAAACATATTGGAGCCTAACAGGAATGGAAACCAAACCCGAAGTTTGCAAAAATCACTCATCAACTGAATGTGCCAAAAGATAAATCAAATCCATACATGCATCAAAGTGGTCATTTTGTGAAGCTAATGTACGTGCCAGATGTACTGAATGAGTAGCCATTCCTTCAAAATGTTTGGTTATTTTGCTTAAATTAAGCTAGGTCTCTAACCGTATTTTATCTGTTGAAAGTAATAGTAATCTTGCACAACTGTGAGATATTCTTTCAGCTTTCATTATTATATGTGAGGAAATCTATTCCTCTATGAACCTAAACATTGTTGAAAATACAGAAACAATTCTGGTTGCGTTACCTCAAATAAGTTACCAGATTGCCTAGTTAGCAGATTAAATGAGGAAATATACTTGAAGAAATTCTAGACATAGTTTTGTATCATAAACCAGATAAAGCTCCAGATCTGGATGGCTTTTGGTGCCTTTTTCCTGTTATACACTTAAGTATCACCTATTCCCAATAATTTTAACATTTTTACAGGTGTACATATCTGTATATATACACACACACACACACACATATATATATATATATATATATATATATATATATATATATGTGTGTGTGTGTGTGTAGATGTATGTATGTATATCAAAATATTAAAAAAAAAAAAAAGGTTGAATGCCAGAAGATTGAAACCCAAAACATTGAGAACAAACAACAAAAAATTAAAAAACTTAGTCAGTGGCAAGCTCCCCCTCCTGCACTCCACAACCCCTGTTAATTATATATACCAACTCTGAGATTGCACTACTGTTTGGAAAGGGCAAAATCCCATTCCCCACTCTACCATGATCGCCGACAACTAGCTACTGCTGACATTTTTTTAACATTTGATATAAAATGTTGGTACCAAATGGGTTTATCACTGTGAACCTTTGATGAAATTAATGGAACCATATATGTGTGTGTGTGTATATATATATATATATATATATATATATATATATATGTGTGTGTGTGTATATAGAGAGAGAGATTTGTATTTATATATGTCTTATATAAATTACATTGTAGATTAAAAAATTAATCGAAGACTGTTTTTATTCTCATAGTTTCATAGGTAGGTACTAGGCTATCTGACCGAAGGCATTTATAAGCCTAGCCAGAATGTGTTGGATTTCACACACCCCCCCCCCCCCCTTAGGTTACTTCCCTGTGCCTCTGTCCAGCAGAGCAACTGAAGTGATCCCTGGGGTAAACTTTGATTCCCGTCCAGTCGTCAAAGTTTCTTTTGAAGAGTGTTAGCGATTAGCTCTGCCTAATGTAGATTGGAATCTTGTTCCAAAGCATGGGAAGTCTGTGGGACAGGAATCTGTCCCTCCAGCATGTCCTATTTATTGTTGCGGTGAGGTTTAAATCCCTAGAGCTTGTGGCTCCAGGGGATATAGTTTTCTTTAGGTGGAGCATGTCCATCCATTCTGGGTTGGACATGGTCTTGTATGTCAGACAGATCACCTCTGAGTAGGTGGTATGCAACCGAGTACAGCTGGAGTTTCTTCAGTTGAGCTGCATAGGGCATCCGTTTGAGGCCAGTGATCCCTTTGGTGAGGTAATTCTGTGGTCTTTCCAGCTGTTGCAGGTGTCTTGTAAGGTACATCCTAAATGGGGCATTGTACTCTATGATGGGTGTGATGAGTAGAGGGGCACAATGACCTCCTTTGATATGGATGTGAACCCTTTTGTGATTTGGTTGGCCACATAAAAGGATTTTCTAACCACTTTGGCAATGTGATTATTAAAGGGAGAGGTTACTGTCTACTTGGGTCCCCTGATCCCTTATTACATGTTCCGTATTTAGGGGACTACCACCTATGTGGTAGTTTGTCGGTACTTTGTTTTTTCCAAAGGGGATGACTATGCACTGTTTGGCATTTAGCTTGAGGCCGTGATTTTGACACCAGGCATCCTTCTCAGTGAGACACTTTTGGAGGATGTCTGTATCAGCCGGAGAGTCAATTATTGCCCCTAGTTTGCAGTCGTCTGTGAACTTGGTCAGCCTTAGTCCTCCTGTGCTTGCCTGTACCTCTGAGAAGTATATGCCAAACAGGAGGGATCCTAGGACTGAGCCTTGCGGAATACAATTTGTAACCAGGTTTAGTGTTGGACCTAGCTCTCACCATGTGGGTTCTGTCCGTGAGCCAGTTGGCAACCCATCTTGTGACGTAGGGATTTATGTTCAGGCTGGTGAGCTTGTCTATAATACCAGAATTGGAAATGGTGTCAAAGGCCTTTGTGAGGTTTAGGTAGGCTTTGTGTACCACCGTTCCCTCGTCTATAGCCTTAGTAACTGTCTCAAAGATGTCCGCCAGGCTTAGGAGGCATGATCTGCCCTTAACAAAGCCAAACTGGGTAGGGTCCAGTGTTTGGAGGTTCCCAATGTCTCTGTTAATGAGTTCCATGATGATGCACTCCATAGCCTTGCAGACCAAGCTAGTCAGGCTTATAAGGCAATAGTTCCCTGGCTCTGTTGTGGCTCCACCTTTGTGGAGTGGAATAACCATTGCTGTGCACCATTCTGTGGGTACGTAGCCTGTGGAGAGGCTGAGTTTGAACAGTGTGTTTAGGTGAGGGGTTAGATGTTCTTCGTGTTTCACTGTCGCAGTCATTACATTTGGGTAATCTTCTGGCGGGTTGCCCCCCAGATTAACAAAGTCTTGGGTTCTGTGTCTGTTGCTGTCCCTTCTTCCATGACATCAGGTTGTCAGAGGTATAAAACATGCAGCAGACACCATTACATCAGTCTTTCTTGCCGTGTGGTGCCCGAAGCAGAAGCAGTTCACGAGTGCCGGTCGGCCGACTCCTGCAATTTTCATTTTCGAGTTTCAGAACCGAAGTCTTCAACTTAAAGCTAAGTACCCCATTGGGGAAACTTTTTCTTGCTCCTTTCTGATGTCAGTAAAAGTTAATAATTGCATCACTTGTGGAAAGCAAATACCTCATAAAGATTTTCATTCGTACTGTATTCCTTGCCCTAGGCCCTGATCACGACATACCTTGCTGTCGTCGTGCTTTATTTAATCAGCGCATTATCCGTTGTCGGTACATTTTTGCCTCTAAATATTTCGGTTCTCGGTTTAATTATCCAGAAATGTCGGTTAGCCATCCGACTACCGGGATTCCGAAAAAATGCAAAGATAAAGACAGAGACAGGCCGTCGAGATCCAAAACTGCTGATGATGCTTCTCCTAAGCCAGTCGCCAGTTCGCCGGTACTCAAGCACATGTCCTTCAAGAATGCAACTGCAGTCATAACATGTGGGTTGTCCTGCCTCAGGCAGCCCTCGGTCGGCCGGATTCCAAAGTCTGGGTCCGACGTCGGCTGATGTCGCATTTCTCTCCGACGTCAGAGCGGCTGGAGTGCATAAGCATCAGCCGACGACATTTTCTTCAGTCTTTCTTGCCGCATGGTGCCCGAAGCAGAAGCAGTTCGCAAGTGCCGGTCGGTCAGCTCCTGTATTCTACGATACCGAAGTCATCAAAAAGCTAAGTACCCCGTTGGGGACCTTTTCTTGCCTCAGCCGATGTCAGAAATTACTGAAAAAGTTAACAATTGTCTTTCTTGTGGTAAACAAATACCTCATAAGGATTTCCACTCTTTCTGTCTCCCTTGCCTGGGCCCAGACCACGACGTCTCGGCCTGTGTAGCCTGTGCTCGCTTCAACAAGCGCACTCTCAGGCGCCGGGCGGTGTTCGCTGAAGATTTTTTCGGCGATAATTTTGCTTACACCATGCCGTCGGATCTTCCGACATCGCAAACGCCCAAAAAGCGAAAAGACCGGGACCGACATCCTCGGCCCGCGTCTACCTCCGACTCCACGCCAAAACCTAGCGCGAGTGCTCCGGTTCCCTCTGAGACGGTCTCTCCACCACTCCGAACCGAAGACACCGCAGTACCGACGACTCCGATTCCAGACATTACTCCGACGCCAGTTATCGATTTTCCTCCGGATACCGAAACCAAGGAAATGCCCGAGACCATTGCTGTAGACAAGGTCACTCCTGCACGTGGAGCTGCCAGTCCCCCTATGGCCATGTCTATTAAGGCCTACACTACGGCTAAGGCAGCCAGCAAAACAAAGCATATTACTTCTAAACCCTTACCTCAGCCGACTCCAGAGACACAAATTATGTCCATGGCTGCTGATTTGATTTCCATGATTAGAGGTTCACAGGCCCATCCTGAGAGAGGATCCCAGCCTCCTCCTGATAAAAGGCCCCGGGTTGAACCCTCTGACCCTACACATTCAGATGAAGATTCTGAGGGCTCTGTCCACTCTGATAGCCAGGAAGAGCTCTTCCAGACCTATGAGGACTCAGATGCAGAAGATTCCATCCCCTCGGCCTCCCCTCCTGAGGATTTTTCTTTTGGGGAAGTTCTGCACACCATGAGGGAACATTTCAAGTGGCAAGGTCAGGAGTATTCTGATTCTAGGAAACGCCTTAGGACTTTCCTTAAGAAGCCTCAGCACAGGCCCTTAGCTATTCCTCCTGTACTTGATGTTCTGGATGATTTGTATTCTGACTCTAGTGCTACCCCTGATTCTCTTCCTCCTGCCAAGCCAGACAGGTATTACAGGGTCCCAGAAACTCATTCCCATTTATTCAGGGCCCACACTGCTGATTTGGAAACTATTTCACAGGGGCCTAAAGGAGTTTCAGCCTCCACCTCAAAGAATCCTTTGCCCTCCAACAGGGAAGCTAGGTCATTAGAGAGATGGGGCAAAAAGGTTTACACATCCACTACCTTATCTATGAGAGCTTTAAATTGCCTTTTCCATATGTTACAATACCAGGATTATCTGTTAGAAGATTTACAAAAAACATTAGCCACTCCTGAGCCTTTAGACAGGAAGACTTTGCAGGAAGCTGTACATAACACTCAGCAAGTAAGCAATCACTTCCTGCAGTGTGGATATGATGCACTGGAAGCTTCATGTAGGGCAGCTATGACAGGGGCAGTCATTCGTAGACATGCTTGGTTAAAAGATCAACCTCTACCAGATCATGTAAAAGCAAAACTTCTGGATGCACCTTTGGAAAAGAACAAGCTTTTTGGTGCAAATGCTAAGGATGTGTTAAAGACCATCGAAGAAAAAGCAAAATCAGTCCAGACTGTGAAAGATTTCCTCCAGGTTCAACCCCCCAGATTCAGTAGGAATTGGCCTTCAAAAAACTGGTCCTTTCCTAATCCAGAAAAGTTTCAAAGGGGTAAGAACAGACATGGCCGAGGAAGAGGCCAATACAGAGGCCCTTACAGGGGATGACAATGGCAGCCAGGAAACCAAAGAAGTGACGCAGGGGTCTCACCTGCCCCACAACCACAATCTCGATGACTTTCCTCTATTACCGCCTACCAGGGAACAACTGGAAGCTCCCTTGGGCGGGAAATTATCTCTGTTTGCAGAGAACTGGCACAGACTGACAAAGGACAAATGGATTTTGGACATTATAGACCGAGGGTACAGGTTTCATTTTCATACCTTACCAAGAAAACAAGGCATGCCAAACCTGCCACAAAATCAGAGGGCAGAGGCTATCAAGCAAATCACTCTGCTGATTCGGATGAAAGCAATAGAAAGAGTTCCACAACAAGAACAAGACCAGGGGTTTTACTCAAGACTGTTCCTTGTTCCAAGAAAAGAATCTCAATGGAGACCAATACTGGACTTGTCCGCATTAAACACCTTTCTCATAGTACCAAAGTTCAAAATGCTGACACTACAGCAACTCCTTCCCATGCTGGGCAAGGGGTCGTGGCTGATTACTCTGGACCTTAAGGAGGCATACCTGCATGTCCCTATCAGACACAGCTGCAGAAGATACCTCAGATTTCTTGCAGGGCCAGAGCATTATCAATTCTCAGCATTGCCATTTGGCTTGTCTACTGCGCCCAGAGTATTTACAAAATGCCTGGCTTCAGTAATTGCTCATTGCAGGCTCCAGGGTATACAGATTTACCCGTACCTGGACGACTGCCTCATACAAGCGGACGACAAATTGATGTTGACAAAAAACCTGGATTATGTCATACGATTACTTCAAGCTCTGGGATACACAGTCAACTTCCAAAAGTCAAGACTGCAGCCATCCCAGCAAATAATCTTCTTAGGAGCCAAACTAGACACAGCCTCTCAGATGGCTTACCTGACAGAAGACAAGCAAGAGAAGTTAACTCATTATTTCAAAGGTCTAGCAAAACTCACCCAGATGACTGCAAGGAGATTCCTACAGGCCCTGGGTTACATGGCATCCTGCATTCTCCTGGTTCCATTCGCAAGACTACACATGAGAAAGCTTCAATGGTACCTAAAAAGCATTTGGTCTCAACACAGCAACAACTTGGAGACAATCATACCACTAATTCCATGCCTACAAAAGGAATTCCTATGGTGGGCCTCGGTGAGCCAGGCAAACACAGGTATGTCATTCAGAAAACCACAGATAACACAGACCATGACTACAGATGCCTCAGACCTTGGATGGGGGGGCGCACATGGAAGGCAGGTGTATACAAGGACAATGGTCTCCAAAGGAAACACATCTGCATATAAACCAAAAGGAAATGCTGGCAGTAATGCATGCCATCGAGGCCTTTCAACACCAACTCCAGCAAGGCCATTTAATGATACGGACAGACAACACCACTGTGATGTGGTACATAAACAAGCAAGGGGGCACCCACTCTTACCCTCTTTGCAGACTGACAATGCAGCTTTGGGAGAAATCACTGCGCCTAAACATCCAGTTACAATCCCAGTTTGTTCCAGGAAAAGACAGTGTTGGCGGACAGCCTAAGCAGGAATTTCACAGATCCACACGAGTGGAGGTTATATCCAAAGGCATTCAGACAACTCACTTCGACATGGGGCAAGCCAGAAGTGGACCTATTTGCCTCTCATCTCAACCATCTTCTACCAAAATTCTGCACAAGGACATACCATCCAAAAGCTTGGAAAATAGATGCCCTCTCATTCAACTGGAACTCCCTAACAATCTATGCATTCCCATCTCTGCCACTGATGACCTCAGTATTACTAAAGATCAAAGCAGAGAGACCCAAGGGAATCATAATAGCTCCGGACTGGCCAAGACAACACTGGTACCCACTACTACGGAGCATATGTCACACCAGGAGGTGGGCCCTTCCCCAGTGGCCTCTACTTCTGACTAAGCACAACTTCGAAACAGTGCATCCAAATCTTCAGACACTGCAGCTAACAGCCTGGGAGATCCCATAAATAACTTCAGCCTATCTCTCTCCAAGGAAGTTCAGCTGATACTAACAGAGGCTCGAAGACCGTCCACCAGAAAGGTTTACTTAGCAAAGTGGAAAAGATTCAGCAATTGGAATACCAGCAAGGGACATGATGCATCATTGTTGAGCATCCCACTCATCTTAGAATATTTGGCAGATATGTTAAAGAATGGCCTCTCATATTCTTCCATAAAGATACATGCATCTGCTATTTCAGCTAGATACAACACTGATCGTCCTGTTTTTTCACACCCTTTATTAAGGCAATTCCTCA
The DNA here is from genome assembly GCF_019279795.1 of Protopterus annectens. Taxonomy (NCBI): domain Eukaryota; kingdom Metazoa; phylum Chordata; order Ceratodontiformes; family Protopteridae; genus Protopterus; species Protopterus annectens. Next base: position 217,282,508 of record NC_056733.1, on the reverse strand, counting down.
GGGGAATCAAGAACATTAAGCCACCAAGAAAGACCCCAGTGCCAGCCTGGGACCTCAATTTTGTCCTAGAAAAACTGACTCTACCTCCATTTGAGCCAGCAGCTTCAGTTGACTTGCAATTTCTCTCATGGAAGACAGCTTTCCTGTTGGCAATTACATCAGCAAGAAGGGTTTCGGAGCTACAGGCCCTAATGGCAATACCACCCTTTATTATTTTTCACAGAGACAGGGTTTCATTAAGGACCAACCCTACTTTTATGCCAAAGGTGGTATCTAGGGTTTCTTTAAATCAAGCCATTCATCTGCCTGCTTTCTTCCCCAATCCTGAGAACAAGGGGGAAAGACTGTTGCATACCTTGGACATTCACAGACAACTTTACTACCTGGACAGAACCAAGGCCAGTAGGAAGTCTGAACAACTTTTTGTAGCTTACGCCCCTGCAGTGCAAGGAAAAGCAATTTCAAAACAGACCATTTCAAAATGGATTGGACATTGCATCAGATTCTGTTATTCCTTTCATGGAAAGACTGTTCCAGCCAATGTCAGACCACATTCCACCAGAGCTACAGCCACCTCTACAGCATTCTTAAGAGGGGTGCCTACTAAGGACATTCTAGAAGCTGCTACATGGAGCTCCGTGCATACATTCTCCAAACACTACAATCTCCTCTATACTCCAGATCCAGAGCAGGCTTTGCTTGGCAGTCCTGCAGGGCTTGATTGCCACACCATCTTTTCCTAGAGCATTCCTCCTCCCCAGCTAAGCTATGGTATTCTACCCACATGTTATGACTGCAGTTGCATTCTTGAAGGACATAGTACAGTTTTGTACCTACCATAAATGTAGATGTCCGATAGACATGCAACTGCAGTCGGATTTTCCCACCCTCCATACCCCTCTATGCCTAGGGTCCACTCCTATCCCTGTTTCTCTTAGCTGGGGATATCTGTTATGGTGTATTTGTTTTATTGCTCATTTATTTGTTTGGAATCCTGTTTTTGTCTTCCAATTTGATTACAGCCTTCCTTGGAGGACACCTGGCATCTGGGGCAAGAAACACTGAAGAAAATGGCGTCGGCTGATGCTTATGTACTCCAGCCACTCTGCCGTCAGAGAGAAATGCGACATCAGCCGACGTCGGACCCAGACTTTGGAATCCGGCCGACCGAGGGCTGCCTGAGGCAGGACAACCCACATGTTATGACTGCAGTTGCATGTCTATCAGACATCTACATTTATGGTAGGTACAAAACTGTACTTTTCGCAGCCCCTGATACCCAGTACTACTGATTTGCAGGCCTCTACTGAGACCCATTCGGAGTCTTGTATGCTGTGAGGTACTTCACCTATGGAACCCCCAGATGTCTGTACCTTGGATGGATCCAGAGCCGCTGTGCAGGCACCGGCTTCTGAGGGTGTATTCAGGCCTACAAACTTGCATATTAAATCGACACCGCCTTCATTACTAAGGCCAAAATCTCGATCCATGTCTAAAAAACGATGCCCAGGCCACATGTTCAGGCCCCTATGCCTAAAAAACAAATGATAAAAATGTCTGAAGATCTGATTACTCTAATCGGGTAGTCAACTCCCCCACTCTAAGAAGCCTAAGGCTGAGCTTGATTATGAATCTTCTGATCAGGATTCTGTTTCTTCTGACTCTTCTAATGACCTGGATTTGTCCATAACTACTTATGAGGATTCTGATGCAGAGGATTCCATTCCCTCTGCTTCCCCTCCTGAGGATTATTCTTTTGGGGAAACTTTACATACTTTAAGGGAGCATTTTCACTGAGAAAGCCAGGAATTTTCTGATTCAAAAGTGGCTTAGGGATTTCCTTCTACTACCTCAACATAGGCCTTTGGCTATACCTCCTGTACTAGACATTGTTGATGATGTGTTCTCGGAATCTAGTTTGGCCCCTGATTCCCTGCCTCCGGCTCCTAGTAAACCTGATGGGTACTACAGGGTTCCTGAGTCCCATAACTTCCTTTTCAAAAATCCTGTTGCGGATCCAGAAACCATTTCTCAGGGGCCCAAGGGCATTAAGGCTTCTACTGCTAAAAATCCTACCCCTTCTGATAGAGACTCCAGGGTGCTGGATAGATAGGGTAAAAAGGTTTATACTTCTGCAACCTTGGCAATCAGAGCTTTAAACTGCCAATTTCATATGTTAAAATATCAGCATATTATTGGACTGCTTAAACAGCAAATGATGTTGATTCCTGACTCTGTGAAAATAAAGATTTACAGGATTTAATGCATTTTGCTGAACAAGTTGGAAAACATACTTTGCAATGTGGTTTTGATTCTTTAGAGGCCTCTTGCAGGGCTGCTGTTACTAGGTCTCTGCTTAGAAGGCATGCTTGGCTTAAGGAACAATCTTTGCCTGATCATGTTAAAGCTAAATTGTTGGATGCTCCTTTAAATCAGAACCACCTGTTTGGCAATAAGGCTGAAGAAGTTCTTAAAAAGATGGAAGATAAAGCTAAATCTATGCAAACTGTTAATGATTTTTTACAAGTGCAACCTCCAAGATTTAGTAGGCACTGGCCTACTGAGAATTGGTCCTTTCCATCCCCTTCCAGATCATCTCAAGCCAAACCCAGACACAGCAAAAACCCCAGGTTTCAGTCCCAGGAGACTCTCAGAACTAAGCAGTGGGGGGGGCCTCCACTTCCTAGTCTGGAAATAACAAGACACCCCCCTATGGTAAACAGTCTCAATTACTTCCTTTTAAAATTCCCAAGCACTAATCTTTTAACCACCCCTTTGGGGGGAGAGATTGCTCTTCATGCAAAGAACTGGGAACTCATAACCCAGGACAAATGGGTTTTAAATATAGTGTCCCAGGGATACAGATTTCCACACATTGCCAACACCAAACGGGTGGCCAGACCTGCCCCCAAATCAGTGAGCAGAGGCTCAAAAACAAGTACTTTCCCTCTTACGCATGGGGGCTATTCAACTCATACCAGAAGAGGAAAAGGGACACTGTTTCTATTCCAGGCTTTTTCTGGTACCTAGAAAAGACAAAAAACAAAAGTAGACCAGCAAGAGCAGACACAGATGTGAAAAATAAATCAGTCCACAGACTGGTTTCGGCATAAACTGCCTTCTTCAGTGTAGAACAAACAGAAAATGACCTGTTAACATAGGTAATATATAGAAAATGTAAACCAATAGGCAGACAGAAATCATGAATATTCATGAAACAATGAAAATGTGAAAAGCAACCAAAGCCTAAAGAGTTTCTTCATACAAAAACAGAACTAATATTAAAAAGTCAGTATAACACCCAAAATTATTCATGAGACCTAAATATTGTGGAAAACATAAGACATCCTGAAACTTTGTGTATTCACAAATGGGGATTAATATAAAAAACAAAATAGCACCAAGGTGCTAGATAGAAATGTGTAAGCATATTTTCCTGAAAGGAATGCACCAAAAAATGAACACATACCAGTGGTAAACTATTATGAACCATGTAATAATATAGTAATATAAATTACAAGTTGAATATTCAGAAGATGGCCCCCAGGGGACTCAGAATACGTCTCCAACCCTTAGTGGGGAGACCGGATGATAAGCTGAATCAGGACTGGAAAGAAGCATTACAGATGGGGTCCATGTTATTTGTGAAAATATTATTACAATATTATGAAAGGACTATGGATATGAATATACAAGAAATTAAGACATTATGTTCGGATGTTAGCAAATTTGAATCTTCCTTGAAATATCAAGATAATATTAAAAAAATTTCACAAGACCTGACTGAACATGAGAAGATTATTAAGGAACGTAAAATTAAAAAATTTCACAGGGACTTTTCAGACTATCAAAGGGGTAAACCATTTGAGTTCAGTCGGTCTGTCAGATTTGCTGACACAAACCAAACAAGGTCAGGGCCCAGTCGTACCAAAAAGAGACCTCGATCCATTTTGAAAAATAGGGATAGTTCCTTTAATAGTACTTCAGGGGATGATTCCTCCCTCACGGATAGTGAGGGGGCTTCTGATAGGGGTTCACCTAACAGAAAGAAAAGTAATAGAAATATCCCTTTAGAAGTGGCACAAGGCATCGGGGTGGCAGGAAGCACAGGAAAAGAACCTCCGAATGTCTCCTTTCAGGGTCTACTGAACAATTTTCTGAGTTAGTTTCAGCCCAGGTACCTAACCAAAATGTATTGAATCTTTCCAGAACTTTGCTATCTGAGGAACAAACAGCCTTATTGAATAAGGGACTTAACTATATACCAGCTTTTTTCTCCCAAGAATATCATATTATCCAGGATCTGCAGGTTTTTTGTCGTAACCTTAATTTAAAATTGTTTTTTTGCTGATGACAGAGTTCACATGTATCAGATGAATTTAGGTTTGGTAGATCGTTGTTTCAACCACCTATGAATAAACATGTCACCATTTTTATGGATTCTATATTGAGGGACCTCCATTTTGAGAATTATGGTCATATTATGTTACAAAATAATCTCACTTCAGGTGATAGGTTGGCATTGGATCAACTACGTAATGATAAGGAAATAACAGTACTTTCAGCGGATAAGGGAGGTGCTGTGGTGGTTCTTAATACAGATGATTACATACAGGAGGGGTTATCACAACTATCAGACAAAACCTGTTACATGCATATGTCTATAGATCCCACACCTCACTTTAAAGAAGAAATTGATTCTTTTCTAAAGCTTGCTTTTGAGGAGGATTATTAATAAAAAATGTCTTTCGTCTCTGACTGTTTCAGAACCCCGTAAACAGATTTTATATCTTTTGCCAAAGATTCACAAATCACTTAATAAACCCCCTGGTTAGACCTATTGTCTCTGGAATAGGATCACTTATGGAACCTCTATCGGCCTTTCTCACGAAATACCTCAAACCTTTGCTGGGTTTGATTAGGGCTAGGTTGCAGGACACAACCGAATTCTTACAGATTATCCAGGATACCCAGTTAGAACCAGGATGGTACATGTGTACCTTAGACGTTAAGGCCTTATACACCAGTATTCCACATTGGGCAGGCCTACAATCTCTTCAATATTGGCTTAACAGGGCAAATTTGTATACACCCGGGTTTAATACTCTACTCATTTGTTTGTCAGAACATGTACTCAATAAAAATGTGTTGTATTTTCAAGGCCAGTGTTATTGGCAATTGCAAGGTACAGCAATGGGAGCGTCTTTCGCTCCTATTTATGCTGACCTTTTCATGGCCTATTTTGAGGAGTACATGATTTATGATAATTCACACAACATTTATCAGGTTGAAATGGACATCTGGCGACGTTATCTGGATGACTGCTGGTTAGTGTGGCGTGCGGATTTGGGCTACTTACGTGAATTTGTTGAATACCTTAATAGTAACATATGGGGACTGGAATTTTCATTATCATACGATCAGAATACGATCAATTTTTTGGATGTTACTGTCTCCAAAAACCAGGACCTCACATTATTCAGCAAGGTTTTCCGTAAGTACCCACAATATAACACCTTGTTACATGCTTCTAGCATGCACCCACGCCACACTATCAGGAGTATTCCTGTGTCACAATTCATGCGTATTAAGCACCTTAGTTCTAAGGATGCTGAATATGAATCAGCCAGCATGGACTTATGTAATAGATTTGCTAGCAGGGGTTATGAAAACAAAGATATTAACTTAGCCAGATGCAGGGTCAACCGAATTAACCGGAAAAAGTTGTTGGAATATAAAATGGAGAAAAATACTACATTGGGAACCCCTATACGATTTATCACTACCTATAGCAGAAATATCAATATGATAAGGAATACCATCAACAAACACTGGAATATCTTGCTTGCCAATGATCATTTGAGGTCACTTTTGGGGCAACAATGTCGTTTTGCTTATAAACGAGGCAAAACATTGGGTTCTTACTTATCTCATTACAAACACATAGGTAGTGGGGGGACTACCCATAAACAACTTACATTACATGGGGAAGAGTTATTTGGTTCTTTTCCCTGTGGCCATTGTGGGTCATGTTCACTGATGAACAAATCTAAGGAATTTTAAGTCGTAATACCAGCCAAATATATAACATTAAAACATTTGGTAACTGTGGTAGTGATTGGGTTGTGTACCTAGCAACCTGCTACTGCGGTGCGTTCTGTGTGGGCCAGACTTCTAGGCCCCTTAGATCTAGAATGAATGAACATCGCAGTGATATTAAGAATCACAAATCTACTAGTGCTTTGTACCAACATACTCTCAAACATCCGCAGGCCAAATTTAGTTTCATGATTATTGATCGTATTACAGGAGATCGTAGTCATAAACAGGGTTGGCATGGCCTCTTGGATCATAAAGAGAAATACTGGATAATTACTTTAGGGGGCCTTTTTTCTCCTGGTCTCAATGATCACCTGTAGTTGTTTTTTTGTACTGGGTCTCTTAGCTTACAACATTTATGGACAATATATGTTCAGTTTCATATTATGAATATCTGTTGTTCCTCAGTTTTGATACATTGATATTGCATTTCATTCTGTGGTTTTTCATTATTTATCATGACGAATATATTCGAGGTATGACAGTTTGTGGATGTTTTTCTTTAAACTATTTTTCATTATTACAATGATGAATATTCAACTTGTAATTTATATTACTATGTTATTACATGGTTCATAATAGTTTACCACTGGTATGTGTTCATTTTTTGGTGCATTCCTTTCAGGAAAATATGCTTACACATTTCTATCTAGCACCTTGGTGCTATTTTGTTTTTTATATTAATCCCCATTTGTGAATACACAAAGTTTCAGGATGTCTTATGTTTTCCATAATATTTAGGTCTCATGAATAATTTTGGGTGTTATACTGACTTTTTAATATTAGTTCTGTTTTTGTATGAAGAAACTCTTTAGGCTTTGGTTGCTTTTCACATTTTCATTGTTTCATGAATATTCACGATTTCTGTCTGCCTATTGGTTTACATTTTGTATATATTACTTATGTTAACAGGGCATTTTCTGTTTGTCCTACACTGAAGAAGGCAGTTTATGCCGAAACCGGTCTGTTAATAAAGGACTGATTTATTTTTCACATCTGTGTCTGCTCTTGCTGGTCTACTTTTGTTTTTCGTTTATATGGTTTGGACCGTGCATTCCCCTGTGCATAGGACTTTGTTTGGTATACCTAGAAAAGACAAATCATGGTGTCCAATCCTGGACCTGTCTACTGTAAACACCTTTCTGGAGATTCCAAAATTCAAGATGCTGACTCTTCACCAGTTACTTCCTATGCTAGGCAAAGACGCCTGGTTGGCAACTCTAGATTTAAAAGAGGGATACCTGCACATCCTAATCAGGGAATCTTGCAAAAGATTACCTACGCTTCAAAGCAGGTTACTCGCATTATCAGTTTTCTGCACTGCCCTTTGGCTTGTCTACTGCGCCCAGGCTATTCATAAAGTGCCTGGCTCCAGTTATTGCATTTTGCAGACAAAGAAATATTCAAATATATCCATACCAGGGCGATTGTCTAATTCAGGCAGAAAACCAGGGCATACTTTTAAATCATCTGGCATTTGTAAAAAGGGTTCTAACTTGCCTGAGGCCACACCATAAACAAAAATAAATCACAACTGGTACCCTGTCAACAGATTACATTCCTGGGTGCAAGCTTGAATACAACTGCCCAGATGGCTTTCCTCATGCCAGAAAAGCAAATTCATTTGGTAACTTACTTCAAACAAGTGGCCACAAAAACCCTGCTATCTGCAAGACAAATACTGCAAGCCTTGGGGTTCATGGCCTCCTGCATTCTTCTAATTCCATATGCAAGACTGCATATGAGGAAACTACAGTGGTATCTAAAAAGTCTATGGAGTCAACATTGTCACAGCCTGGAAACAATGATTCCCATCATACCTTGCCTACGCCTAGAGTTCCTATGGTGGGCAGAGGCCTGCCACCAAAACAGGATACTACCATTCATACTACCCCCTGCCGCCCAAACCCTAACTACAGATGCATAAGACAATGCATAGGGTGCTCACCTGGCAGGGAAGTGCATTCAGGATAAATGGAACCCAAATCAAATGCACCTACATATCAGTCAAAAAGAAATGTTAGCTGTACAGAATGCTCTGACAACCTTCAAGGACTACATTCTTCCATGACAACTAATGGTAAAGACAGACAACACCACGATTATGTGGTACATAAACAAGTAGGGGGGGTACACTTCCTACCCCCTCTGCAGACTAGCCATGGCATTGTGGAATACAGCCTTGAGCTACCAAGTGCACCTACAAGCTCAATTCCTGACCGGAAAATTGAATACACTGGCAGACGGACTAAGCAGAAACCTCATGGACTGACACGAGTGGAAACTGGAACCACAAAATTTCAACATGTTGACAAGTGAATGGGGAGCCCAGACATAGATCTATTTGCCTCCCCCCAGAACTTACCAGTTGGACAGGTTTTGCACAAGGACACCCCACAAAAAAGCCTGGAAAGTGGATGCTCTGTCCTTTAGCTGGAAAAACCTATCAGTCTACACATTTCCCCCTCTGACTCTGCTCTCCAAAGTTCTACTAAAAGTCAAACAGAACAAACCAAGGATGATTTTGATTGCTCCAGACTGGCCGCACCAACACTGGTACCCCCACCTGCGCAGTGTGTCGCAAAGATCTCCATGGCACATGACTCAGACCCCTTCCCTGCCGTCTCAGCAGGAGAACCAAATTCTGCACTCTCAGCTTCCAACATTGAACCTTGCAGCCTGGCTAATCAATTAATTTCACCCTTATACCTCAGCAAATCTGTGATGGATGTCATCTTGGAGGCGAGGAGACCTAGTACTAGAAAATCTTATGCCGACAAATGGAAAAGATTCTGTGCCTGGAACCATTCTTTAGGGATGAGCACAGCCACACCCAGTTTACCTCAGATTTTGCAATACTTAACTGAGATGCTTCACAAGGGCCTGTCTTTTTCCTCTATTAAAATCCACGCATCAGCTATTTCAGCTCACTATAACACAGAACTACTACTCTTCTCTCATCCTCTGCGCAAGCAGTACCTCAGAGGGGCAAAAAGCTTGAGACCACCCAGGAGAGCTCCTACCCCTTCCTGGGACCTTAACTTTTTTTTGGAGAAACTCACTCTACCTCCTTTCGAGCCAGCTGCCACGGCAGACTTAAAATTTCTTTCTTGGAAAACAGCCTTCCTTTTAGCAATCACTTCAGCTAGAAGGATATCTGAATTACAGGCCCTTATGGCAGTGGAGCCTTTCATCATCTCTCATGCAGACAGGTTATCTCTCAGGACCAATCCATCCTTCATGCCGAAGGTGTTTTCCAGTGTGGCTCTTAATCAGTCCATTCACTTGCCAACCTTCTTTCCCAATCCACAGAACAAAGGGGAACGGATTCTGATGTACACAGACAACTTAGATTCTACTTGGACAGGACTAAATCTCGAAGAAAATCTGAACAATTGCTGGTAGCATTTACTGCAAGGGCAGAGGGGAAGGCTATTTCAAAACTAAATGGATAAGCCATTGCATTAATTTCTGCTATAAGGACCATGGAAAACCTGTCCCCCAGGGGATCAGATCTCACTCCACCAGGGCTACATCTACTTCTGCAGCCTTTCTCAGAGGTGTTCCTACCAGGGATATCCTAGAAGCTGCTACCTGGAGTTCTGTACATACTTTCACCAAGCATTATCATTTACCAATTTTTCTCTAAATCCAGAGCTGGTTTTGCCACTGCTGTCTTGCAGGGCCTTATAGCTGGCCCTAATGCTGTATAAACTCCTCCTCCCAACCATAACTTTGGGAATCCATCTAAATGTAATGACTGCAGCAGTGAAACACGAAGAACATAGTACAATTGTCTACACTTACCATAAATGTAGATGTTCGAATGTATTCACTGTTGCAGTCCTGGTTACCCTCCCTCCAGCCCCCTAGTTTTTTCTGGCTATACCTCTACTTTTCTTATCCTTAAAAGCCTTTTTGGTGTATTTGCTTTTGGTTGGAGGTATACTTTTGTGTTTTTGTAATTTATTTGTTCCCCATTAGGGGGGCACCTGACATTTGGGGCAAGAAAAACTGATGTAGTGGCGTTGGCTGCATGTTTTATACCCCTGACGTCATGGAAGAAGGGACAGCAACCGACGCAGGATCCAAGACTGTTTTAATCAGGGCGACTGAGGGCAACCTACTAGCAGATTACCCAAATGTAATGACTGCAACAGTGAATACACTCGAACATTTACATTTATGGAAAGTGTACACAACTGTACTTTAGTCTTTGAGCTTGTGTAGGACGCAGCCTGGGACACTGTCCGGTCCCACTGATGCTGTGTTTTTGGCTTTGGAGAGGGCTGTTTTAACCTGTCTGTGATTTCAGGGGTTCTACATTCTTCTGGTATGGTTATGGGCCCTTTTGGGGGTGAGAGGTGGGTGACGTTTGCAGTAAACCTGTCTGCCAGGATGTTGGCGATATCGGTCGGTTCAGTGTATTTTGTTTCATTCTGCACTAACTCTGAGCAGATCTGAGCATTGCCACTTAGATTCTTGCCATAGCTAAAGAATGCCTTGTGGTATCTTTGGAGTCCTTGGCAATTTTTCTTTCTAAGCTAGCCTTGGATGATTTTGAGGGATCATAGTTTCTTGCTGATACTGATAAGGGATGTCTTCCCTTCTTGAGATTTTGTTTGTTTCTGTACTAGTTTCCTCCTCCTGTTGTATAGCCACTTTATGGCAGGGGTACACCAGACTGGTTTCCTTTTCTTGGAGGTGTGAGTCTTGGTTTTGCTTGGGATAGCAAGATCCATGCATTCTTGTAGGTACAGAGGAAACCCTCTAGGCTAACAGTTAAATATCAGATAATGATGTGAAAAGACCACCAACCCCTCTTACAGCAGAGAGACGCACAACCCACAGTTCAGTGAAACAATTAGGTAACAGAAAAAATAAAATATAGTACTTTTAAAACTGCAAGTTTGCACTTAACAGAAGAATAAAACACAGTACTGCAAGTTTGCACTTAACTTCAGCTTCTAATGCAGATGATTGTAGTCAACCAAGTCACTCAGAAAGTGAGCATAAAATGAATTCTCAAACTCAAACTGAATTTAGATCCCCATCTAATTAAAAACTGCCACCCTATTTTATTAATAAGTTTAGATATTAAACTATTTTCTGCCATTTCAGATTTTATTTAGTAGTGGACCAAGTCATAACACAACTTTAATATGGCTTCACGGGATCCAGGCAAGCCAAAAATGATGAAATAGCATTAGATCTCATCTTATAACACAGTCATTAGTAATCAATAATGCAGTCTTTGATCTGGAGAGAAAGGAAGTCTTTGGTCAGATATTCTTTCTTTTTTACATTTTTGAAGAAAATGCACATTCCCAGATGACATTGTCTAAGCTGTTTTTATATGTCTCTTCTTTTACATGTTTCCTCTTTAATCTGGACACCATCAGCCTCCATAAAGATCTCAACAGGAGCTAGTCAATGATGCCTTTTGTTGCCATATCTTTTAATGGGTGTACTTTCCCACAACAACAATTCACTTTTTCAAAATGGGAAAGTACATCCCACTTAAGCTAAAGTGCACTTTAACGAAAATGCAGTTTCGCTTAAGCTCACTAGACGAAACCTACCGCACCACAGTGGAGGACATTGAAAAACAGGCTATGCCCTCCACTGTGGTGCTATAGTCACGGACCTTAGGGTTAGGGCACAGGTCAAGGTAAGGGGATAGCCCTACTAAGTATCCCTTTACCCTAACCCTAAGGTCCTTGACTCCTAGCCCATTCGGTCTAGCGGGTTCGTGAGAGTGCACTTTCGTGTTAGTGTGGGCGTACTTTTGAAGTTTGAAGCAGTGAACTTTCATTCTTCAAAAGTACACCCCTTTTAATACGATCATTGGACTTGTTCTTTTCAAGCATTTCCAGTATCCTAATCTAATCAAATCTAATGGGAATTAAATTATATAATGAGAACCTTAATATCACCTTCTTTTCTGATTGTCTTTATACTTTCAGCATCTACCAACATAACATATTGCTCATGTATTAGAAAGTGTCATTAACTGCAGCAGAGCATTCTGCAATAATCAAAGCATTGACAAATCAGCAGTGTTTTTCATTTCTACAGCTGCAGTAGCCGTTCTGCTCTATGGGTTGTTTCCAGTTCATGCTTTTGGAATACAACAAGCATCCAGCTTCACAGAGCTCTGGCTCCCCCTCACACCTTCACTCTTAACTGCTGCTTGGCTAGCTTAAAGGAGAGAAAGTAACCATCAGAGTTAAGATTTCTTAATTACTTTCTTGCTATCTTGTGGAGAAGCAGCTCAGAGGTTTCACAGAAGTAGCACTTGGCTAAAAGCTTCAGTTCTGGCTAATAGCTCCCCAGTGGGAAACCCTTCTATGTAGAAATTGTTACCCTTTTAAGAAAATATTGTTTGAAATGACAATCTGGCTAAAAATGGTGTTTTTCACAATATCAGACATTTCCTGTCAGACTGCTGTTTTTAGCTACAAGTGTTTTTTACTTGAAGAAATTCTAGACCTAGTTTTGTATCATAAACTGGGGCTATTTTGTGGAAAAATATCTATTGCTTATGCATAGGGTTGCCACCTTTTCAAATGCCCAAAGTGGGAAATTTTTGGTACACACGTCAGATTTTGCAGGACAAAACATATCCATGGCCAGTACAAAGGACAGCTTATTCTTATAGCATTTTAGTTGCTTATTCTGTTTCTTATAACATTTAGGTGTTTCAGATACAGAATAACTGTTTTATGAAACAATCATAAAATATAGGAAATATTTTTGTCCTAAAATCTCAGGACATTTGCCATTTTTTCAATTTTTTTTGCAGGACACAGCTGCCCAAAGAGGGACTGTCCCTCGCAAAGTGGGACAGGTGGTAACCCTACTTATACAGACTTTGAATTTTGTGATTACAAGTTTTATTTTGGGTCAGGAATGAATGTGATTTATTTCTGTACTGCTTCTGTTTACTTTGTGACAACCTACCTGGCATTTTCTTTTTTTTCTCTCGGTGTACTTATAACGTTTAAACTAATTCTAAGAGGGAGTTTGTGTATTGCTTGTACGTTACTTTGTGAAGGACTGTAATAAGAAAAGAATGTAAGTGTGCTGCTTGTGGACACACGGTATCAACTTACCTTCCAAACAACTCATTGCAGCAACACATACTGCTGTTGGTGTGTACTACTTTATGACAGCATTGGTCCTCCTCTCACTTACCCTAGAATGAAAAGTACTTACCAGGGAGCTATTGCTGTTGTTGCAGGCAGTCTGTGCCTCAGCAGATAGTGGGTGCATCTGCAGTGGCCATCAATTTTCTCACAGACCAGTCACCACTTCAGCTTTCTCTGGTGTAGTGCTTTTAGTAACCACCATGAACTTGGGGTCAGCCACATCCTTATTGGCTGTTCCACTGTTTGACCCAGGCTTGGGAGAACCATTTGCTGTTGCTCTGAGAGACACTCCTGGAGACTCCTTATGTGGTTACCAAGGTTAGAGACCATTAGACCAGGCAGAATTCCTTCTTTTGAATCTGTCTTCTTCCACACAGCCTGCTGTAATGAAAAAAATCCACAAAAGTTAAATATTTATCTCAAGAAGATGTTCTTCGTGTTTCACTGTTGCAGTCATTACATTTGTGTAATCTGCTGGCAGGTTGCCCTCAGTCGGCCTGATTAACAAAGTCTTGGGTCCTGCGTCGGTTGCTGTCCCTTCTTCCACGATGTCAGGTCGTCAGGGGTATAAAACATGCAGCCGACGCCATTTTCATCAGTCTTTCATGCCGTGCAGTGCCCGAAGCAGAAGCAGTTCGCAAGTGCCGGTCGGCTGACTCCTGAAATTTTCGTTTTAGAGTTTCAGAACCGAAGTCTTCAACCTAAAGCTAAGTACCCCATTGGGGAAACTTTTTCTTGCTCCTTGCCAATGTCAGTAAAAGTTAATAATTGTATTACTTGTGGGAAGCAAATAACTCATAAGGATTTTCATTTGTACTGTATTCCATGCCTAGGCCCTGACCACACCATGCCTTGCTGTCAGTTTTGTGCTAAATTTAACCAATGCACTATTAAGCGTCTGTATATTTTTGCATGTAAATATTTTGGCTCAAGATGTAACTATCCAGAAATGTCGTCGGTTAGCAATCCGACTACCGGAATGCACAAAAAATGCAAAGAAAAAGACAGAGACAGACTGTCAAGGTCCAAAACCGATGACGAAGCTTCTCCTAAGCCAGTCGGTGGTTCGCCGGTATTCATTGAGGCACTTTCGCAGCCCCTGATGCCTGTTACTTTTGATTCACAGGCCTCTACTGAGACCCATTCAAAGTCCGGTATGCCGCAAGACACTTTAAGTAATGAACCCGCGGATGTCTGTACCTTAGATGGGTCCGGAGCCGCTGAGCAGGCACCAGCTTCTGAGGGTGTTTTCAGGCCAAAAGATTTGTATATTAAACCAACGCCATCTTCAAAACCTAGGTCAAAAGCAACTTCTATGTCTAAAAAACTGATGCTTGGGCCATGTGCACAGGCCCCTATGCCTAAAAAACAAATGATCAAAATGACTGAGGATTTAATTACCTTGATCTAGGGTTCCCAAACCCCTCCTGCTAAGAGGCCTAGGCAAGGCACTGATTATGAATCTTCAGATCAGGTTTCCATTTCTTCTGATTCCTCTTCTGATCAGGAATCATCTATTCAACCTTATGAGGACTCTGATACAGTAGAATCCATCCCTTCTGCTTCTCCTCCTGAGGATTTTTCTTCTGGAGAAACTGCCTACCTTCAGGGAACATTTTCATTGTGAGAGTCAGGATTTTTCAGAATCTAAAAAGAGGCTTAGGGATTTTCTTCTTCTTCTTCTTCCTCAGCATAGGCCTTTGGCTATACCTCCTGTTCTAGAGATTGTTGATGATGATTTCTCAGAATCCAGCATGGCTGCTGATTCCCTGCCTCCAGCTCCTAGTAAGCCAGACAGATATTACAGGGTTCCTGACTCCCACAAATTCCTTTTTAAAAACCCTACTGCTGACCCTGAAATCATTTCTCAGGGTCCCAAGGGTGTTAAGGCTTCTGCTGTTAAAATCCTACCCCTTCTGATGGAGACCCCAGGGCGCTGGATAGATGGGGTAAAAAGGTTTACACGTCTGCAACCTTGGCAATCAGGGCTTTAAACTGTCAATTTCATATGCTTAAATATCAGCAACATGTTATGGGCTTACTTAAACAGAAAATGATGTTGATTTCTGACTGTGTGGAAAATAGTTACAGGATTTATTGCATTCAGCTGAACAAGTTGTAAAGCATACTTTGCAATGTGGTTTTGATTCTTTGGAGGCCTCTTGCAGGGCTGCTGTAACTGGATCTGTGATAAGAAAGCATGCTTGACTCAAGGAGCAAAATCTGCCTGATCATGTTAAAGCAAAATTGTTGGATGATCCTTAACAACAGGACAGTCTGTTTGGTAATAAGGCAGAAGAAGTTTTGAAAAAAATGGAAGACAAAGCTAAATCTATGCAAACTGTAAAAGATTTCTTACAAGTGCAGCCACCCAGGTTCAGTAGGCACTGGTCTACTAAGAACTGGTCCTTTCCAGTACCCACCAGAGCTGCAGAGGTCAAACCTAGACACTCTAAAGGCTCCAGGTTTCAGTCACAAGGTACTTACAGAACAAAACAATGGGGTGCCTCCACCTCAAAATCTGGAAGTAGCAAAGCACCTCCCTATGGTAAACAGTCTCAATGACTTTCCTCTGCCATCCCCAAGCACTTATCTTTTGGCAGCCCCTTTGGGGGGAAAATAGCACTTCATGCACAAAATCGGCATCTAATTACCCAGGACAAGTGGGTTCTAAATATAGTATCCCAGGGATACAGATTTAATTTCCACACATTGCCAATCCCAAACGGATGGCCAGATCTGCCTCCAAATGTTTTTATACAATATAAGGTTAATGTATATTTATGCATTTATTTATACATTGTCATACAGTGAACATTTATTTTAGTTTCATATGTTAATTAATGAGTTTCAGTTGGTGATTGGTTGACAAAACAGGGGCGTGTGTATGTTTTACGTTTATAAGAGGTTGAAAAAGGTTTTTACATTTACTCTGATGATGCCCTATGTATTGATGGGTGAAAGTGCTTAGGATCTTTGTTAGTGGATTGCTGTTTGTTCATGTACCAATAAAGTCTCTCTGTGTGACGTCGATCCTGGTCTGGCCAGAAGCAAGTTATGTCCCTCATGAATATGGGGGCTATTCATCCGGTACCAGAAGAGGAAAAGGGACAAGGTTTTTATTCAAGACTTTTCCTGGTACCCAGAAAAGACAAATCATGGCGTCCAATTCTAAACACATTCCTGGACATTCCAGAATTCAAGATGCTGACTACAACAGTTACTGCCTATGCTAGGCAAGGATGCCTGATTGGTAACTCTAGACTTAAAAGAGGCTTACCTGCATATCCCAATCTGGGAATCTTGCAGAAGATACCTCCACTTCAAAGCAGGCTATTTGCATTACCAGTTCTCTGTACTGCCCTTTGGCTTATCTACTGCGCCCAGGGTCTTCACAAAGTGCCTGGCACCAGTAATTGCATTTTTCAGACAAAGAAACATTCATATTTATCCTTATCTGGACGATTGTTCAATTCAGGCAGAAAAAAAGGACACTCTTCTACAGCATCTGGCATTTGTAAAAAAGCTTCTAACTTGCCTAGGGTACACCATAAACGAAAAGAAATCACAACTGGTACCCTGTCAAATGATTACATTGTTGGGTGCAAGCTTGAATACAACTGCCCAGATGACTTACCTCACATCAGAAAAACAAATCCAATTGATGACTGACTTCAAACAAGTGGCCACAAAAACCCAGTTATCTGCAAGACAAATTCTGCAGGCCTTGGGGGTTCTTGGCTTCCTGTATTCTAATTCCATATGCAAGACTGCATATGAGGAAACTTCAATTGTACCTAAAAAACTTATGGAGTCAACATTGTCACAGCCTGGAAACAATGATTCCTATCATTCCGTGCCTGCAGCAAGAGTTTCTATGGTGGGCAGAGGCCTGTCACCAAAACAAGGCACTGTCATTCATTCCACCCCCTGCCATTCAAACCCTGACTACAGACGCATCAGATTATGCTTGGGGGGGGGGGGGCATCTGGGAGGGAGATGCATTCAGGGCAAATGGAGCCCAAGTCAAATGCACCTGCATATCAACCAGAAGGAGATGCTAGCTGTACAAAATGCTCTGACAGCCTTCAAGGACTTTCTTCATCCAGAACAACTGATAAAGATGGACAGCACCACAGTCATGTGGTACATAAACAAGCGGGGGGGGGGGGGGGTCCCATTCCTACCCCCTTTGCAGACTAGCCATGGCTTTGTGGAACACAGCCTTGACTTACCAAATACATCTACAAGCTCAATTCATTCCAGGAAAGCTAAATACTCTGGCAAATGAACTAAGCAGAAATCTCATGGACCCACGCAAATGGAAACTGGATCCACAAATCTTCAGCATGTTGACACGCAAATGAGGGAGCCCAGACAGAGATCTTTTTGCCTCACCCCAAAACTATCAACAGGACAAATTCTGCCCAAGAAGCCATCACAAAAAAGCTTGGAAAGTGGATGCTCTATCCTTCAGCTGGAAAAACCTATCAGTCTATGCCTTTCCCCCTCTGCCTTTGCTCTCCAAGGTATTACTGAAAGTCGGACAGGAAAAAACAAAAATGATTCTGATTGTTCCAGACTGGCCTCGCCAACACTGGTACCCGCTCCTATGCAATATGTCACACCTCCCTCCATGGTACCTGACACAGACACCTTATCTACTGCCTCAGCAGAACTGTTAGATTCTGCACACTTATCTCCAAACTCTGAATCTTGCAGCATGGCTAATCAACTAATTTCACCAGTTAGTAGCGTTGTCGCCTCACAGTAAGACGCTGTCCGATTCGACTCTCAGAGCGTCTTCTGCGTGGAGACATGCGTGAATGGGCGTACCTTCGTTGAAGGTTGTGCGTAAGGGCTGGCAACTCGGTATGTAAAAATCAACTGCCAATCATTAGCAGACCGGAGTTCCGCTGTGGCGACCCCTAACCAGGAAAAGCCGAACGTCACAACAACAACATGTTTCAGCAGACCTGTGATGGATGTCATTTTGGAGGCTAGAAGGCCTAGTACTAGAAAATCTTATGCTTATAAATGGAAAAGATTTTGTGCCTGGAACCAGGCACAAGGAATAAGCACAGCAATGCCTAATATTCCTCAGATTCTACAATACTTAACTGAGATGCTTCACAGGGGCCTATCTTTCTCTTCCATAAAAATCCATGCCTCTGCCATTTCAGCTCATTACAACACAGAGCCTCTTCTTTTTTCCCATCCCATGCTAAAGCAACATCTCAGAGGGGCCACAAATTTAAGACCACCCAGGAGAGCACCATCTCTGGCATGGGATCTCAATTTTGTGTTGGAAAAGCACACCCTACCTCCTTTTAAGCCAGCTGCTACTGCAGACATAAAATTTATCTCTTGGAAGAAAGCTTTTCTTTTAGCAGTCACTTCAGCTAGAATGATTTCAGAACTACAGGCTTTTCTGGCAGTGGAGCCTTTTATTATTTTCTACCCGGACAGGGTGTCGCTCAGGACCAATCCATCCTTCATGCCTAAAGTGGTATCTAGTGTGGCTCTTAATCAGACCATTCATCTGCCAACTTTTTTCCCAAATCCACAGAACAGGGGGGGAGCGGATTCTGCATTAATTGGAACTAAGATTCTACTTAAACAGGACAAAATCTCTAAGAACATCTGAGCAACTACTGGTGGCGTTTGCTGCAGGGGCAGAGGGAAAGGCTATTTCAAAGCAGACTATTTCAAAATGGATAAGCCATTGTATTCGTTTCTGCTACATGCATCATGGTAAATCTGTCCCCAAGGGGATCAGATCCCATTTCACCAGGGCTGCATCTACTTCTGCAGCCTTTCTCAGAGGGGTTCCTACCAGAGACATTCTAGAAGGTGCTACCTGGAGCTCAGTTCATACGTTCACCAAACATTATCATTTACCTCTCTTCTCTAAATCCAGAGCAGGCTTTGCCACTGCTGTCCTGCAGGGCCTTATAGCTGCTCCTAATGCTGTAGAATTCCATCCTCCCAGTCATAGCTTTGGGATTCTACCCAAATGTAATGACTGCAACAGTGAAACATGAAGAAAATAGTTGTGTACACTTACCATAAATGTAGATGTTCGAGTGTATTCACTGTTGCAGTCCTGGTTACCCGCCCGCCAGCCCCCTACTTTTCTCTTTTTATACCTCTTCTTTCTTTTACTATGCTCAAAAGCCTTTTTGTTGTGTTTGCTTTTATTTGGAGGTATATTTTTTGTGTTCTAAATTACATGCATTTATATATATATATATATATTTTGCTCCCCATTTGGGGGGCACCTGACATCTGGGGCAAGAAAAACTGATGCAAATGGTGTCTGCTGCATGTTTTATACTCCTGACGACTTGACGTCATGGAAGAAGGGACAGCAACCGATGCAGGACCCAAGACTTTGTTAATCAGGCTGACTGAGGACAACCTGCCAGCAGATTACCCAAATGTAATGACTGCAACAGTGAATACACTCGAATATCTACATTTATGGTAAGTGTACACAACTGTACTTTATAACCATTAAGAAAGATGATTTTCTTATGTTAGCCAGGCATGCATTACAGGCTAGGGATTCTTGTGTCCAGAAGCCATTATAGGTGGGCGTCCCCTGTAAAGAAATTTCTTACAAAACAAAGTCTGATGATTCTAATGATAATTGAGACTGGGCTTTTTCCTCTTACAGTTTCACAAGCCCAACTCTCCGATTGTGAGAAAAATTTTAACCTTTACCCTCCTGTGGAGGAATTTCCTTTTAATCACACCATAGCCAGAATGAATGAGATGCTTTTTTCCTGAGATCAAATAGATGTTCTTGCTTCTCCTCACCAAAAGTGTGATAATAGACTTAGGGACCCAGGTGGACAGTGGTCTCACCTTCGATAACCACATCGCCACAACAGTCAGGAAATCCTTCTATGTGGCACACCTCATCACTAAGGACTTTTCATGCAGAAAAAGGAGGTCATTGTCCCACTGTACTCATCCCTCATTAGACCCATTATAGAATACAATGCCCCGTTTGGTATGTACCTCTCAAGGCATCTGCAACAACTGGAAAGGCCGCAGAAATACCTCACTAAAATAATCACAGGCCTAAAACAGATGTCCTATGCTGACCATCTAAAAAAAAACTCCACCTATACTCTCTTGCATATCGTCTACTCAGAGGCGATCTTTGCTCAACATATAAGACCATGTCAAACCCAGAGCTGTTGGACATGCTACACTAAAGAAATCCCAATCCCTCAGAGACACACGCTCCAGGGATCTAAACCTTGTCATCACAATGAACAAAACATGCTGGAGGGATAGGTTCCTGACCCAGAGACTCCCCAGACTCTGGAATAGACTGCCCATGCATGTCAAGCAGAGCACTTCTTTGACCTTTTTCAAAAGGAACCTTGATGATTGGATGGGAGATAGGAAATTCACCCCAGGGATCACGTTAGTTTCCCTGCTAGACAGGGGTCCAGGGAAGTAAATACTGTGGGAAGAAATAGCCAGGGAATTGTTATTGCTAGGCTTGTATAGGCCCTAGTGCCAATAGCCTAGTACCAACCTATGAACTAAGGAAATATGATACGTTACAAATGCATATACAGTATTCTTCACTCATCCCACCTGTACTGCCAGTCCTAGAGGATGCTGCCTGTAATCATCCTGATACACAGCCTTCAGTGCCTGAAAAGGCAGATAAAATGTATCAAGTGCATTAGACTAATACATTTCTTTCACTCACCTTAAATCAGATTCAGCACCCGTTTCTTCTTCTGCTGATAATAAACCTTTATCCTAGTGATAATTTTTGGACCACCTAAGTTAGAGAAGTTTTCTTCTTCCACATTAGCTTTTAGAATTCAGTTTTTAGCCATACATGTGGAACTTTGTGCTTTATGTGCATCTCCCATTCTGACTAATCTCAACAAAACTGAACTAAGCAAAATGGAAGCCTGCTATAACAGAATTGCCTGATTTGCTGCAAATTGCTCATATAGAACTCATCACTGTACTGCTTTGAGACAGCTCCACTGGCTTGAACTGCCCAACCTCCTAACCCACAATCATCTCTGCCTCTGTCATTCTATCTATTACCTCCCCAATAAGTGTCCTACCCTCAAAAACCTAGTACAACATCACTCAGCCAAAACGCCTCTTAGATCATCAGGCAAACTACTACTAGAAGTCACCAACAGCTACAATAGCTGTGGAGATGCACTATATAGTAGTTCAGTGGCTAAAAAATGGAACTCTGTCCCTACAAGCATTCAAAACACATCACTCAAAGCCTCCTTTAAAGACCTCATCAGACAACATCTAAAGGAAAGTTGGCAGTGCCATGATTGCTCCCCAGGCTAGTGAAAACGGATAACACATACATACAAAATCTAGAGCACTTGATAATAGTTTTCAATCTTACTCTCAAACACTGGCTAATCTACAATGTATGTACTGTACCTGTGTACTATGTATGTATTCTACCTATGTTCCAAATTTCAGCTGTACATCACAAATCTATTAATTACCTTTATTTTTAAAATTAATATTTTTTTGTTTGTTCTCTCCACTGTAACTGTTTATGTGCCGCATACCACTGTAAAAACATGCCTCCTGTAATTTGTGTGTATACTGATCATGTCTAAATAACTAAATGTGTCTGTAATTTTTCTTTGTGGAGCTTTTCTCCCCGGGCCTCTGCTGAAAAAGGGCCTTTTCGGCTCAGTCAGACACCCCCAGTTAACAAATGTAAAATAAATAAAATGTGGACTGAGGGAATTTTCTGTCCCACTTGTATAGAAGGTACCTCCTCCTAAATCCTGTTGTTTTTACCTTGCCCCAGGTATACAGACATGTTTTGAAGAGTGGATATGGTTGTGCACATTGCATGTATAGGGCTTTTGCTACTGCTACAGTTTTGAGAAGATATGCTTAGGTAAATAGGTAAAGGTTTGGTGATGAAGTAGAGTCTGAAATCTTAGATTCTGCTCTGCCGCCCAAGTTCTCAAACAATTTGATGAAAGAGGGAAGTTGATTCAAGGGGTAGCCAAGATTTTTCATGTGCCCCCATATAAACCCTTTAGGCCTTCTCCTTCCCTTAACAAGCCAAATAAACAAACCTAGCCATATCCTGGTAAACAAGGGGGGGGGGGGAGATTACCAGAGGGAAATAATAAGAAACATGGGTCTTTTAGGAAAAAAGGGATAGACCAACAGTATAGAATCACTGCCAGCACCCACTCAACTTCCTTCTGCCCAGTACATCTTCAGACCTGTCCCACAGACTGGCTGCCAACATCCCCCTTTGGCAAAAGATTGTTTCAGAATTTTGTATGTTAAAAGTGGTGCAGGAGGATTACAAATGACACTGGTCACAAAAATCTCTGGGGAAATTTCTCCTCACCACCTAAACTAAATAGAATATTTTCTTCAGTTTCTTCAATCTTTGCATACCCTAGGAGTCATACAATCAGTGCTGTAAGTCATTGGGACAATGACTTCTATTTTGCAATGTTTCAGATATCAAAAAAGAAGCCTATTGAAGATGAGTACTAGATCTTTCATTTCTATACCTGAATTATTAAAATAGTAACATTCAAACTTTTGACCCTGCAGAACCTGTTAACCTTCATTCCTCCCATGATTGCCATCCTTACACTAGACCTAAACTATGCTTCTCATCACTTTCTCACAGCTGCAGGCTTCAGGACGTTTCTGAGGTTTTCTGTATTTGGGTCACATTATCAGTTCTCTACAGTACCCTGTGGATTATCTTCAGTTCCAAGGGTATTTACAAAACATCTAGCCCCAGTTACAGCTCATTGCAGACTGAATTTTATTCACTTATTTCCTTTAGACAACTTGCGTATCTTTACAAAGTCTTTATCCAGATTTCATGAGTCATTTACCGGAGTTATACCTCTTCTGATCAAACTGGGCTTCTAGAAAATGTTACAAAATCTTCTTTGATGCATCTCACAGGATTATGTCTGTCTGCCTTCGAAACACTTCTCTTTAAAAGGCTTTTCTGACAAAAGTGAAGGTCGATTTTTATCTGGAGATTTTCTTGTACTTCTCCAGACAGTTTTTCTTCTGCAAGAGAATTTCACAGGATCCTAGGGCTCATGGTTTCTATGATTTTTATGATTCCACTAGCCAGGATACATCTGAGGAAGGTGCAGTGGTTTCTAAAACACATGGACCCAATATTTGCATTCTCTGGTGTATTCAACTCCAGTTTGGGGATTTTTAAAAAGGGAACTGTATTGATGGTGGTAAATTCAGCTGAACCCAGGTCCCCCCTTCTCTCCTCAGACACCATACCAATCTTTCACAACAGACACTCCATTTCCCTGGCAGGTAAGGGTGCTAGGCCTGTGAAGTCAGTCAGACAGACCAAAGCACATGAGTATAAAGGACATGTTGGCTGTGATCCATGCCTTTAAAGCTCTCCATCTCCTATGGTCTCCAGGACCTGTACAAGTGATTACAGACAATACCACAGTCATGGTACATAAACAAGCAGGGAGGTACAAGGCCATACCCTGTCTAGGCTGGCTCTGATGGCTTGGGAGGTAGATCTACAGCTTTCATTAATCCTCTAAGCATCTTACACATGTTCAAAGGTTAGTACTAGACCAGCTGCCCTTGCAGCCATTTTAAGCCTATCCAAATTTCCCATTTGGTGCTTGGAATTAACTTTTTCATTTAGCATTTAGATTAGCCTTACCCATTCACGGACTATGTTTATATTGTTGCAAGCGGTAGTAACTAAGATCATACCATAGATATATAGAAAGTCCCCAATTGTGGCTTAAATCATTTAGGAACTGCCTCTGTCAGTTAGTAGTGCAAGGTGGAGCCCTTGGGTAAATTTTGCATTACCCATCCCTAGATCCAAGCTGCTGTCAAAGTTTCACAGGGATGAGCTTTGTTTTACATGTATGGGGAGTCTGCTCCAGAGGAACGGTGTCCTCTGCAATATATCCCACTCCCTCCAAACAATTCTGTTAATGTTACAGAACAGGTTAAGATCCTTGGATCAAGTCTTTCTGATGGTATTTGACTTTCTGATGTGTAGTAGATCTAGCAGTATTTGGTCAGAGGATACCTTGTATGCTCGACAGAGATCACCTCTTAATAGTCTGTAAGAGACTGGGGATAGCGACAGGGTGTGAAGGCAGTTGATGTAGTGATAATTGTTTAAGCCTAGCATCCTCTGTAAGGTATCCCTGTGGGCATTCCAACTGCTGCATGTGTCTGGGCAGATACATGCTAAAGAGGGTGTTATACTCACTGACTTGGTCTAGGAGGACTGAGTAAATGGGGACAATGGCATCCTTGGACCTGAAAGAAATCCCTTCGCTAATGAGCTGTGTGATATAAAAGGATTTCCTTACCACAGTGGGCACACATTTGTCAAAAAAGTTGGTCACCAGGCAACTGGTTCATCTCTTAGAGGCATATTATCAATGTGACAGTTGCTTAGAGCAGTCGATTTCCCAAAGAATATGATATGTTTTTTTGGTATTTAGCTGTAGACCATGATTTTGGCACTAGTTATTAGTTTGGGGTAAGCTTTCCTGCAGGATGGCTGACTGTTTTGGGAATTCAATAATTGCAGCTGTCTTACAGTCATTTGCAGACTTGGTCAGACATTACATTTAGTAATGGTTTTAACTTCCAAGAGGTAGTGCCTAACAGGAAAGGTCCCAGCACAGAGCCCTGAAGAATTCCCACTGGTGACTGTATTTTAGTAGAGGTAGCTTTACCTGTTTTGATCTCCTGTATACATCTGTGAGCCAGTTAGTGATCTAACAGGTAATATAGGGGTTTATTCCTTGTTTATTAAGTTTTTTTTTTCACTGCCAGTGTGGGGAATTGTGTCAAAAGACTTAACCAGGTCTAGGCAGGTGGTATGTACCATTTCAGTTTCACCCACAGCTTTGGTGACCTTTATAAAATGTCCACCAGGCTGAGTAAGCATGATCTGCCTTTGAAGAATCCAAACTGAGATGGGACCAGTGTTTGGAGGTTCTCTATGTCCTTATTGATTAATTCCATTCTAATTATTTCCATGACTTGCTGGTCAGACTTATCATTGTAGAATTTCCTGGGTTTGTGGAGAGTCCTCCTCTTTCCAGTGGCATAACTGTTGGTGTTATCCGTTAGTGTGAAACAAAACCCTTATTGAAGCTAAGATTGAATGGTGTTAAGAATGTGGCTAAATCGTGCTTCATGCATCCATGGATATTGTCAGGACCCATAGAAACACTGTTTTTTTGCTTTAGGGAGTGCTTTCAAAACTCCATCTTGTGTGATAGCTGGGATTGGGTCATTTTTGATTATTTCATATAGGATACACGGCGAAGGGGGTAACATTAGAGCTGAATTAATCAGCCAGTAGGTTAATTATATCTTCAGCTTCTGTGAAGATAACATTGTTCGCAATCAGCTCAGTGCATTGCTGCATTGTGCTCCTGAGGTCATGAACATATACAGTAGCTAAAGAAAGCTGTGTGGTTTTCTTCAACTTGGGTGAGTATTTTCATCTCAGATTTGGTTCTGGAGGATTTAATTAAGCGCCTGGGTTTAACATATTGATGAGGTCTGTATCATTTTGGATATTACTCTTCATACTTCTTGTTGGCCAATATTCTCTTCTTGTATTATACAGCTTCTTTATATTACAGTTCCACCAGTGGGGTTTCCTCTGCTCTTGTTTCTACAAGGGTTTGCAGCTGTTTACTTGCTGGTACACTGGTACAGAGCAAAAAAAAAAAAAGTATGTACTTACCATAATGTTCCATGTTTGTAGTCCATCTTGCCTACATTCTTGCTGGATGGGTTCAGAGCCGATCCTCGGGTCTGACTCGGCCAATACTAAAGCTCGAGAGCTTTTACTGGCTCGAAGCTAATCCCTATCCCATGGTGCCTCGCGGCAATTCCCCAGATCTTGTTTGCAAGAAAGTAAATAGGTACATAATAGTCAATAAATTGTTAATAACTACACACATACAAACAGAACACACTGTATTACTATCCATGCCAGGTGGACGGACAACTACAATGAGGTCAGACAGCATAATGGATAGTCCACCAGTTCCTCCAGGAAACAGGAAGGGGGAAGGAGGGTGGGATGCAAGAATGTAGGCGAGATGGACTACAAATGGTAAGTACATAACTTCTTTATGTTATGTAGTCCTATCTTGCCATAATTCTTGCTGGATGGGACAGCGTCCCTAGCACCTTCATCCCGGGTGGCTCAAGCGAAGAGACTCTCCAACACAGTGGACCCAAAGGATGACCTGTCCCAGGAGGCCAAATCCAATTTGTAATGAGTGACAAAGGTATGAGGTCTTGCCCAAGTAAGCTGCTGCACAAATGGTATCAATTGGGAGTTTGGATCTAAAGGCATATGAAGTTGATACTGCTCTGGTTGAATGGCCTTTTAGTTTGGCTGGTAATTGTTTGCCAGCAGCTTTGTAAGCAAATGAAATGCAGTCTGAAAGCCATTTAGACAAAGTGACCTTAGAAACAGGCAAGCCTTTATTTTTGTCTGAAAAGGAAACAAACAATTGGTCTGATTTTCGAAATTCTTTAGTCCTTGCAGGTAAAACCTGAGAATTCTGTGGACATCCAATTGGTGTAGTCTGTATTTTGATTTATTAGTATGATTTGGGAAGAAAAGTGGTATTCGATAGTTGTGTTGAGATTATGCTCTGAACATACCTTAGGAAGAAAGTGAACGATTAGTTCTAAGTGAAACTCTATCCTTGTGGAAAACAATGTAAGGAGGTCGAATGGTGAGGGCTTGCATTTCTGAAACTCTCCTAGCAGATATTATAGCCACTAAGAACAATGTCTTCCAGGAGAAGAATTTCAGATCCGATGAAGAGGGTTCAAAAGGTGGATAAATTAAAGATGTAAGAACTAGGTTTAGGTCCTAGGGCTCCGGTGGTTGCCTGATTGGAGGTCTGAGAAGGAGGACTCCTTTCAGAAAGGTTTTGCTTAAAGAGTGGGACATGATTGGATTTCCCATGTAGCCAAATGATAATTAGAAATGGCAGCTAACTGAACTCTGATAGTAGCAGCTGCAGCTCCTTCATGAAAAATGGATGCCAGGAAGGATAGGGTAGACTCTATAGGAGCTGAGTAGGGATCTATGCCTTGGTTTGCTGCCCAAATGGAGAACCTTTTCCATTTACTTGAATATAATTTCCTGGTGGAAAGTTTGTGTGAAGAAATCAGAATGTGTTTGGCTGAGGGAGAAAGGGAAATGCACCTTGCTATTCGTGGAACTGGAGCAGCTATGCTGTCAATTTCAGGGTTTGGATAGTAGGATGGAACTGCCCTGTTTGATGAATCAGGAGGTCTGGAGATGGTTCCAGAATCCATGGTTCCTCAAAGAGAGAGGACCACAGGAAGGGGAACCAGACTTGGCGAGGCCATTAAGGAACAATGAGGATCAGGGTACTCTTCAACAGTTTTGCTTTCAGAATCACGTTTAGTATGAGAGGAAAAGGAAAAGCATAAAGGAGTTCCAGAGGCCAACTGTGGACCAGAGCATCCCTGGGTGACATCCTCGGATGGGGAACTAGGGCAAAGTAACTGCTGCATTTGGTGTTAATGTACATGGTGAATAGGTCGCAGCAAGGCTGGCCCCATTTGCGAAAAATCTCTTCTGCAACTTCTGAATTCAGGGACCATTCGTGAGGCATCAGAATTGCTCGACTGAGTTTGTCTGCTATCACATTGGACTTCCCTGAGATATGCATTACTACCAGAAAGCGTTGTGTCCATCACCCATTTCTATACTCTTAAAGCCTCTTGAATGGGTAAGATTTGGTTTCCCTTGCTTGTTTATGGGCCATACTATGGACATGTATGATTGAATCACAATTGTCCCAGTGGGAAGAGAACTGTGAAGTGCTTGCAATGCGTATATCACCACTCTTATCTCCTGAACATTTATGTGCAAGTGGGTATTGTGATCCTGCCAAATACCTTGGACCGTCATTCCCAGATAATGCCCCCCCCCCAATCTGGGAGGCGTTCGTGGTCAAGACTGCATTTTGCTGATGGGGAGCAAGTGGGCGACCTAGATGAAGTTGATCCATAAGTAACCACCATATTAGATCCTTTTTGCAGGAGTTTGTGATGAGGAAGATAATAGATAACTGTTAAGGTAGAAATATGAAGGACGAAAAATAAGATTTATCAAAAATCTTCTACTTGGCCTACGAGCCAGTAAGGAGACAACCTCGAAGCTTTCGCGGCAAACGAGATCTGGGAATTGCCGTGAGACACCATGGGATAGGGGTTAGTCTCAAGCCAGTGGCCTAGTCGGAGCAGAGGATCGGCTCCGAACCCATCCAGCAAGAATTATGGCAAGATAGGACTACATAGCATCATAGTGACAGACAAGCTCAGCAGGACCAGGACAAACCCTCATGAATGGAAATTAAATGAGGGGGATCTTCTAGGAACTGTTCCAGTTATGGGGAACACCTCATAATGGGTCTGTTCACCTCCTTTCAAAACATTCCACTAAACAAATTTTGTACCAGGGCTTCATGTGGAAAAGCCTAGAAACACGTATTTTCATTCCTGTGGATAGAAATGTTCCTTTATGCTTTACCACCCTTTCCATTGATATCCAGAGTATTTCTGAAGATTAAGAAGGATTTCAAAAAATCATTGTGGTGACCCTCTTTTGGCCCAGGCAAAATTGTTTCTCCCTTCTAAAGGAATTGGCCAAGGGCAGTTACCACAAGCTTCCTCACAAACTGAATCTACTTACACAGGACAAGCAAAGTATAATACACCCCAGTCTCAGTTAACTTCAACTTACTGCCTGGATGATTTGAATTCTGATACCTTTTAATCACTTACTTCATGAGAACTTTGCTGCAAGTACTAAAGGAGGCAAGAAAACCTGCTAATAGAAAACCCTGTATTAGTAAGTGGAAACGATTTTCTAGTTGACGCACAATCAATAACCAAGGGCTCATCAGGAATTTTGCACCACTATTGCTCAAATATTTCTGTGAGTTACTATCCCCTGGCCTCCCTTATTCCTCCATAAGGATTCTTCTTGCAGCCATTTCAGCATGCTGCCTATGGCTCTTCCTTTTTCCTTCTCTGTTTGTGGTAAGACAGTTTTTGAAAGGAGTTTTACATGTGATACCTCATCATAAACATGTTGCTTCTCCTGCGTTTCTCAGCTTTGTGCTGGAAAAATCAGCAGTGCCACCATTTAAATCTGCTCATCAGACTGATTAAAAGTTCTTGACTTTGAAAACTGTACTCATCATTACTCTGAAATCATGAAGAAGACTGAGTTATAACCTGTCATGGTGGGTGAACCTTACCTTGTATTCCACAGAGAATAGGGTCACATTAAGAACAAAGCCATATTCAAAAAAAAAAAAAAAAAAAAAAAAAGAACAGCAGCGAAACCTTGTTTTATGCCCTGAGTGGTAATAGAGATTTGAGTCCATCATTAATCTCTCAGTTTTCTACCCAGAACCTAAAAACCAGGGGAAAATTATTCTGCATACTGTGGACATGCATAGATAGCTCATGTACTATCTTGACAGAACTTAGTCTTTCAGAAAAGCTTCACTGCTGCAGTAATCACATCCATCCCTCACTTGTAGAGTTCCTTGTCTACTTTATATATATATATATATATATATAAACACATTTCACTGTGATGATTATTATTAGTATTGTTTATTGCTCTTCCCTCTCTGTATGGTAAAGAATGTCCTGAAGAATTCTCCACTCTGACTTCTTTCCCCCTCTGGAGCTAGCCAATCGGCAGTGTGATGCTGTAGGAGGGAGCCAGTGTTTTATGAAGCTGGCCAGTTGTTGTTTCCAGGGCAGGAAACAACCCATATAGCCTAAAGGCTACTGCAGCAGCAAGGAATTCGAACATATACTGTTATGGGTAAGTGCATCTCACAAAACTGTACTTTCTTTGCCCATACAGACAGTGCAACATAATATATCCACTCCTAGCATCAAGTTATAACTATTTTATTAAATGATCTTAAGTAATTAGGAATAAAATTCAGACCTAGTACTTGTTTTATCCATGCAAACTTCAAGACTGATGTAGAAACTTGGAGTAAACTTCAGTTGCTTTCTAGATCATCTGCTTTTAAACATTTCCCTTAGAATCCTCTGCTGCGGTAGTTCAGTATTGCATATTTCATCTGATTCTTAACAGTTCCAAACAGAATTATTTTGAAGTTTCTGAGGAATCAGCACAATTACGTACAATTCCTATATTCCTGTGATCAACAGATAAAAAAAACAATTATCTGGACTTCCAAGATAGCTGCACATTGATTAACAGCTTATTTCTAGCTCACCCACTGTGAAAACAGAAACGTAGCAGAGAAGGCCAGTACACTTGTGTTTATGGGTAAATTTCAGTAACTGGCTAGTAAGTGCACTGCCTGGATGCCAGGAATAAAGAAATACAGAAGGCCTGGAAAACATCAGCTACAAAAAGTGAGGAAGAAATACTGACTGGGGAAAGTTCTGCAGCTGTTCAGCAATAAGGAATACATCCTTCAGACATGATGATGTCCAGTAACCTACAGGAAGATGTAAGACAACTGCATACAGACCTAGTTAAAATAAACATGGAGTATATCAACACAAACAAAAGGCTGGAAAAAATGGAAGAAGCTTTAAATAGATATTCAGATGAGATGATAAAGCTGCAAAAATCAGAGGCTGAAATAAAGAAAAGGCTGGCTGAATATGAGACTGCTCAGGAAGAGATGTTGCAAAAAATAATACAATTGGAGGACAGAGCATGTGGGGAAAACCTGAGATTTTCATCTATACCAGAGAAGCTGGAAGGAACAGACTGCATTACTTTTATGAAAGCACAAATAAGCAACTGGACTGGTATTCCACAGAAGGAGTTGTTAGTTGAAAGGGCACATGGTGTGTATGCTCCAAACTTGGCTATACGCAAGCAACCTAGATCTTTAATAGTAAAGATGCAATCTTATCAGCAGAAGGAGATGATTCTGACAAAAGTTTGGCAGAAGGACAAAGTACTAAAAGTGGAAGAAAGCAGAATGTTTGTGGAGAATGATTACTAATTGTACACCAGACAGAAGAGGAGCAAATTTATTATACTATTCAGGGAATGTCGAGAGGCAGGTGTGAGATTCAAACTGTTGTACCCAGCTGTCTCCAAGGTGTTCTTCCCTGGAGGGACAAAATCATATCTGATATTGTTAATCCTCGTTCATTCCTTACACATGGGTATCGGTTCCGACCTCGGAACCGAGTCCGCCATTTTCCAAGCTCGCGTCAGCTTCAAACTCTTGAGCTAAACTCTTACCCACCATCCCCCTCTCCCTGTTACCTCAGATTTCGTTTGCCGCATTGCCATTCGGTCGTGTCAAGCTGCTTCTCTTAAGCTAAGTACAGTTATTTGTTGTTTAACAGTCATTCATATTACTTTTCTGTCAGAAAAGTTTCTATTTCGTTGTCTCTTACCATGTCGCATCTAGCGACCATATTTTATTCAGGTTTTTTTCGCTTTTCTCTACCTTTTTACCACGAGGTATTCTCCCCTTGCCATCGTTGGTAATCCTTCCCTTTTTTCTCATACCTTAGGGTATTCTTTTGTACCATTGCTGGTACCCTTTTCTGCTATTTAATTTGCTATCATGGCAGATAAGAAAAGGTAGTCTGGGCTTTAAATGGTGTTCTGATCGTGGACAAAACTATCTACTTCTGATGCACACTCTTTGTGCTGATGCACACTGTTTATTGTTTTGGGGCGTCCCACTTGTCTGTTGACCCGCCCTGTACTATCTGTGAATAGAACTTTGTTGGAAAGGAAAAACAAGCTGTTGCTGAAGGGACTTCTTAAATCTCCCTTTTCAGAGGCTATTTCTGGGTCGGAGGCCTCAACCCCTCCTAGAGCCCATAAGAAAATCTTGGATGTTTCTACCAAGGCTAAATCTTTGCCTTCATCCCCGGCTGGGGTCTCCCACCAACCAAAACCTAAAAAGACTAAAGTTTTGGCTCCGGAGCTCACTCAGTCAGCCCCAGTGCTTTCAGTGCCTAGACCTTCAGCTCCATTAGTGATCTCGGCTCCGTCTTCTCTTGCAGCCTTCACTATATCGGCACCGAGGGGCTCCTCGGTTTAGACTATTACCACTGTATCGGCACCGACCATTCAGTCGGTGCAGACCTTGACCACGTCTGCTCTGACATTGTACTCGGAACCAATGCCTTTATTGTTGACTCCAGTTTTGTCAGTTTCACCTTCAATAACAACCACCACTTTGGCACCGATCCCTGTGTCGGTGCAGACCATGACCTCGGCAGTGATGACTTCTTTGGTGCAGACACCCATAGTCCAGTCTCTCTCGGCACCGTTGTTCTCAGTGCGGACTGGTGAGATGGGCACCAAGTTTGCCTCTTCTGTGGACAGGGCTTTCTCCCTCAGTCTCTGTGAGGTCCACTGGAAGCCTTTCCGAACACAATCTGTTGCGTCTTGTGGATCAGGTGCTCTTGGCCAGAGGTATCCCACCCCTCAGGGAACTATCCTTCCTTGGGAGGTGATCACCCGTCTCCAAAGACCCCTTCTTATTCTCCTTCTTCATTGTCTTTGAAGTCCATGGATACAGCACAGTCTTCCCCTTCTGCGGTTCCCTTTATTGATCTCACTAAGGAACCACAGTTGTCTTCGTGGAAGGAAAGTTTTGCTGCGACCCAGGATGCCAGTTGTGACACGCATAGTTTGCTGCTCCACAGCCATCCAGGGACTCCAGGTCAGCAGGCTGAGCCACTTACGGGAGGGTGACACCTGTCCTAGACATTCACTCCTCTTCAGATGGACCAGCCTTCTAACTGGAGAAGGCTTTTGCTGCTGCTGGCGATACTGGACTGTCTATCCCTCCTCCCTCATATGGTACACTGGTTTCACAAGTCGCACCGAGTGGACACCGGGAGCAAAGGCCTCAGGACATATTCCCACAGGAAACCCCTTTTCTGCTGTCTTCTCCAGCTTCTCCCGCTGAGGAAGTCCACCGGAAAAGTTTGTGTAAGAGGAAGCACATGGACTCCATAGAGGAGTCCCACACTGAAAAGACAGATTTTGATGAGGGGGAAGGATCAGCTGCAGAATGCTAGGGAGAAAATAAGGAATTATCTCAAAAATATGTACAAGCGTAGAAAGATTGCTGTTAACTGTCTTTTGATGATAACACTAGAGCACAAAAACTTTTAGCACAGTGACTTAGGTGACAGAAAGTAGAAAGGGCTGCCACCAAACTTAGGGAGCCTATAACAAAGAAGGTAACAAAATCTTGTAGAGGTATTAGAAATATTTTGGAAATTCTGTGAGTCTCTATAAAGCAGAGGAATATGAAAATCAAGAAAAGATACAAATGGAAAAGTTTTGGAAGAATTAAATATGCTAAGGTTAGAGGTAGATGACTCAATTACTAACAGGATAGGTGGAGATGAGATAAACATTGTGATTTATAACCAATTTACAGAAAATTCCCCAAGAATAGATAGTATTCCTGTGAAAGTATGGAAACTAGGAGGGAAATAAACTAACAAAGATCTGGAAGGTTTTGTTTAACAGTATCTTAGGAGGAGAAGTACCACCATCCTGGAAGAAAGCAATGGTAGCTGTAATACTTAAACAGGGTAAAGATCCGTCAGTTCCAGCTTCATACAGGCCCATTCCAATACTAAACCATGATTATAAAGTGTTCATGTCTGCAATGGCTAAAGAAAATGGCAAACGTAATGCCAAAACTGATAAATATGGATCATTATGGTTTTGTGGAGGGGAGGCAAACATTTGGCAACATTAACAGAACATTGATGATCTAGACGGAAGCTGTAAGAAAATACCGTTGTTGGTGGGTCTTGATACAAAGAAGGCATTTCATAGAGTAAGCTAGGTCTTTATGAGCAGGGTAATGGAAGCATTTGCATTTTCTGAAAATATAAGGTTGATTAGAAGAATATATGAGGGATTGGAGTTGAATATTAAAGTGGGTGGGGTCCTCTCTGATAATTGCTGCTTGAGCAAAGAAATAGGAAAGGGTGTCCTCTTTCCCTTTTATTATTTGTATTATATTTAGAACCATTGGCAAAGAAAATAAGGGATTCAGAAATTCAAGGATATTATTGCTATGGTAGTCAAGAAAAGCTGGCTTTATTTGCAGATGATATTTTGTACCTGACAAAACCAGAAAAAGGCAGTACAGTGTTGTGGAACATTTTGAGACAGTTTCAGATCTTTTTGGGATACAAAATTCATGAAGCTAAAACAAAAGCAATAGCATCAATTATGTACCCACACATGAACTGGTTCAGGAATACCCACATTTATGGGGACATGATAAAATTAAATATTTAGAAGTATGGATTAAAAATGTTTCTAGTGTGGCAGCTAAGGATATGTGGGAAGAGACTAAAAAGAAAATGCAAAAACTAGAAAACTGAAGCTTTTTTATATGCATATAGATAGTAAGATACAGGCAGTTAACATGTTTTAGTCCCTTTAGTTTTATAAACTAGTCAGGCATATTGTTATCAGCCACAGTAGAAGTTGTGGGTAACAATTAATAAAGAGCTGAAGGACTTTATCTGTGAGGGGAAGAAGGCAAGAGTCAAGTGGGATAAGCGGATTCTTCCACTAGAACAGGGTGGATTGGAATTACCCAATTTGAAGGTTTTTTTCAGAGCTACACAGTTAAGACTCCTAGGCATAACACAAGCAGAGAACTTTAATTCAAACTGGAAAGGGGTGGTGATGAAAACACAAAGGAAGCTCAAGACACAAGGAGAGACTGGGATTGTGGATTCAGGCCTTTAAGGAGAATAACAATACTCATGTAGAGTATTATATCCATAAAGTAGCAGAAAGTATTCTAAAAACTAAACCAACATGGGAATGGAGAAAAGGAGGTTCTGTGAATAGTGATGACAGCAATTAGGAATACAGACAATAGACAAGAGGGGGACCAAATTTATTGGAGAAAACTGGCAAAGGAACCAAGGTATTGAGAGCAAAAAATTAGAGAGGGAAAGATGATAGAATGGGAAGATGCCAATAATTTATTTGAACTGCAGGTTACAAATTGCCTTCCCTATCAGAGTATAGGTAAAGAGAAAGAAATAGGGGGGTCCTAAATGAAAGACCAGCACTGGAAGAGTTTTTAATAGAATCTAGAACAGAATCTGCCATTAAACAATGAATAATTAGAAGAGCATATAAAATATTGCATAACTATAGGAATTAATCAGAGGTAGTTAGAAAGGACTGGGAGGAGAGATTGGATAAGCAGTTCACAAAAAAAAAACAATGGGAGGATATATGTATGTCTTCCAAATATGCAAGAAAATCTAGAAGATTTAGAATTTTTGCCAAGAAATGTTTACTTAGATATTGTTATCCCTCAAGTAGACTGCAGAGAATTTTTCCTCAGGCAGACAGTAAATGTTGGAGATGTAAGGTGAAGAAGGGTAATTAGGAACTTATTTTCTGGGAGTGAGGTGCACTTTAAAGATTCCCTGTGGGATGCACTGCCGGAGATGCTGAGCGGGCAGATTGTTCTGATGAGGGAGATGATTTTTCTGAGCTATGATACAGAATTGGAATTGCCTAGACGTGGTAAGGCCTTCCTGTTTCTAATAATGGTGGCTGCCAAAAAAGTAATTACTAGAAAATAGAAATCAAAATCTAAACCAAATATATTGGAAGTAGTGAATATATAGTATCAGAGATAAAACAAGTAGAACAGGGATCTTTAGAAAAGGGTAGGAACAAACTACATAGGAAGAAATGGGAATTGTGGGAACAGTGCATACAAGGGAGGAATGAGGTCTGAAAGGCAGCAGGTTTTAAATGAGCCATGTAATGTTTTAGTGAGGGGTAGATTATAAGTGATGTGTAATGTTTGCAACTGGGAGTGTGTCACTATGATTTGTGATGTAAAATACTTGCATCTAGGATTGTGTTAGTGCGGTTTGTTTTCATTTATATAAATGTATGATTGTCTATGTAGTGAGTGCTGGTTTAATAAAGATGTTTCTTGTTTAAAAAAAGAAAGGCAGGGATTGACATATAATAATTGCTTAGGTTTTATGATGTATAGCAATATATGTGAAGTATAATGTTTTTCATGTTAATGTAGTTTGATTACTTTTATATGAATGTAAATTTGTCTGTGTCACAAGTGGTAATTCAATAAAGGTGTTTGGAAAGAAAAACAATGATCCGAATCTTGTCATTTTTAATCATTCTTCAGCTGATGGGTTTCCGATCTGACAGCTGCTTTTTTCAGATCCTCGGATTCAACTTGTGAGCTCCTCCTTTTACCCATAATACAAGACTAACCTAACATACCTCGGATCTCATTTGCCACCATATTGCTTCAAACGCAGATCCTTCCTCTCTTGAACTATCTGGTGTTTTCTTCTAAAATCTCCTAAAAGTAGTGATTTTTTTTTCTCTATTTCCATGTCAGTTTAGATTATTTCTTGAGTTTTCTCACATGTCTTGCCTTACTCAGTTTCTGTCCGGTATTTATTTTTTTCTTCTACCTAATCTCCGATATTACCTTGAGTACCATTGTTGGTACCTTTGCCTTTCCTTTCTTTTCCCTTTCTACCTATTGGAGGATATTTCTTTGTACCATTGTTGGTACTGATGTGTTTTGGTAAAGCTTAGTATTTCTGTACATAATGGCAGTCAAGCCAACTGCATTCAAAAATGCATTTCCTGTGGGCACGAGATTCCCCACTCTGATGCCCACAGGGAATATGTCTATTGTACTAGCCACTTGGAAACTGACTGTTCAATTTGTGCTAGTTTCAACACCAGAGCCCTTAGTGATAAAATGAATGTTAGTTTTGAAGGGCCTTTTTGCTTCTACCTCCTCCTCCTCTTCTCTCTCAGACAGGGCTCAACCTCTCTCTAAGAAGTCAGACAAAAGAACACCTGATTCAGCTTGTAAAGACAAAGATACCAGAAAAAAGTCTTTGGACCCACCTTCTACTTCCTCTCCAACCTCCAAGCCACCATCAAAAATTTCTAACAAGTCAGATCCAACTCCCTCGGATCCTACTTCCTCTAGACCAAAATCACCTCAGATCTGGTCACATTGATACTCACCGGAGGTGATACCTACTTATCTTCTTTCTCCCCTTCTGCAGGAGAAGCCACGGAAGAACTCTAGGCCACCATCTACTGGCTCTTCCCTTAGGTCCTCCAGGAGCTTGTCTGAGACCAAGGTGGATAGGATGATGAAACTCCTCAGAACTCCGGTCCAGATGTGAGTTATTCTGGCTTTGTCTCCCATCAAACCTGTTTGCCTGCCTATCACTGATTCTCACTTAATTTCTCCTTCTCCAATCCATCCCATAGTTTTGGAGCCCTCTCGTCTGAGTTACCTGAGGGGTGTCCTCATGGGATCCAAAGGCAGGTTGCTCTTTGACTCCAACCACCTCCTTCAGCCATCCAGCCACCGTCCTTTTGGACCAGGAGGACTGTCAAAGCTAAAACTTCGACACTGCCTCCAGAGGGCTGGGATTCACTCCGAAATTATCAGAGCCATCCTTACCTTTCGGCTCTTCATCTCTGGACAGCTTGGGTCCCACTCCATCCTCAGGAGGATGGCTTGGGGGGATTCAGGGGTCATCGGTACAGGGGACTTCAGCTCCAGTGCTGCCGGCTTCAGTCTCGCTTAGGGCCCTCTGCCTTTGAAATTGTGGAGACTGCCTTTAGTTTGCCTAGAGAGTGGACATCCTTTTCCCCCAATCCCATTTCTTTGCCACCTTCTGGTGTTAGTTCTGAGTTTCTCAGTTGTATTCCACTGGAACAGTTAACTCATTCAAGTCTCCAGTCAGTCCCTTAGGACTCCCTTGTCACTTCTGATATGTCACCAGACCATCCCACTAATGACGTCCCTCAGAAGAGAGCATGTTTGTTTAACATTTGTTTACCGGGAATGTCCAACTGGGACAAAGTCCATTTTCAGAGGAGACCCAGGGGGCTACGCTCCAGACACATCTTTGGAATGTGGGGAAAATCCATACGAATGCAGGGAGGACATGTAGATTCCACACAGAAGACACCCTAGTTGAGAATCGAACAAAGGAACCTCTTGCTGTGAGGTGACAATCCTACCCGCTGTACCACTGTGCTGCCATGTAAAAGGAAATATTTAGATTCCTCTCAGGAATCTGTCACTGAGGACACTGACTTCAGTGATTGGGAAGGGTCCCCTGATCTCCATCTGAGGACATCTCCTTTGGAGATATTTATTTTTTGACATTTGTTAACTGGGTTAGGCCAACTGGACAGAAGCCCCTTTTCAACAGAGACCCAAGGAGAAAAGCTGCAATAGTACATGAAGCAAACAGTAAAATAACGATACAAAAATACAAGACAAACAGTAAAGATAACAAGATTAGTAGATACAAGTAATACAAGACTAGTATAGCAGCTAATAAACTACTAACATGGTATACTTTTACAGGTCAACAGGAGTTAATGCATCAAACTAAAGCATGGACAGTACAAAAATGTAATAAAAGTAAAATATAGTAAAAGTAAAATCTGTCCAAAAAAAAAAAAAAGCGTAATAAGAATGTATAATATATAGACAATGAAGAGTGAAGGCAAAATTGCAAGCATAAATTGGGAGAGAAACTTTGTAAGAGGTAATAAGTTACGAAAAGAGTACAACAGAAACAGAAAAATTATAAGTGTAGAATATGCTGAAGGATAACGCCAAGAAGGCAGTCAGTGAAAAGAACTACAGAAATTAACAGCTAAGAGGGAATGCATTGTTGGTTGACAGTGTTCATGTTGGGTCATTACAGAAGCATGACATGATTTACGAATGCTGTCTTTTAGTGCTGTTTTAAAGGTGTTTTAGTTGGTGATACACCTGACATGTAGTGGTAATTTATTCCAAGTATGAGCTACTGAATAGCTGTAGAGTAGTTTGCCAATATCTGTATTGGTCTTACAGACTTGCAATAGTTGCTGTTGAGAGCTATGTAGAGGACAGTTGGGGGTGTAGGGATGGATGAGAGTAGAGAGAAAGAGAGAGGGGTAGGATGGATGGTTCATCTAAGACCGAATGAGCCAAGAGAAGCTAGAGAAGGAGAATTTGTTGATGAAATTCCAGCCACTGCAATTTTTTTAGGGCTATATAGTAATGAGTGCAATAAGGTTGGTTAGAGACAAATCTTGCAATTTTTGTTTTAGGTAAGTTCTGATTTAGTCATAAGATTAGATTTGAGGAATGTTTGTATAGGGGCTGCATAAAGTAGTGTGGGGAGTAAGAAAGATTGTGAAAGGGAGAGTCTGGAATTATTAGTGAGTAATTTTTTCTGTCTGTAGACCTAGTTTTTGATTACTTTTTTATGTATTGCTGAGTGTGGAGAGTGAACTTTAATTGGGCATTGATGATACCACCTAGTAGCTCAGTATGAGATTCAGTAGAGATGAATGTATTGTTCAGGAAGGAGACAGAAAAGGTAGTTTCATGATGTTGTAGGTAGGAATAAGAGAAGTTTGATTTTATTGGGGTTCATTAGCAGTTGGTTGGAAATAAGCCATCTTTTGACAGAGTGGAGAGACTCTTGGGTGAGGGTATTGAAGATGTGTGATGTTATACA
The DNA here is from genome assembly GCF_019279795.1 of Protopterus annectens. NCBI lineage: Eukaryota > Metazoa > Chordata > Ceratodontiformes > Protopteridae > Protopterus > Protopterus annectens. The sequence continues at coordinate 217,242,567 of NC_056733.1, read as the reverse complement.
GTAGGATATGATTGTGGAAATGGCAGCATATTGAATAATGTTAGTGTGTGTGCAAGATGAGTGAAGATTATTAAGGACGATGTTAAAAAGTAGGGGTCCAAGGCTGGAGCCTTGTGGCACCCCAGTTTGTACATGTAGGAAGAGAAAGAATTTAGACTGTCATTTCACTGCCTGGAATCTGTTAGAGAGGTAACTAGAGAACCAAGATAGTGTGGAGTTGAGAGGTTTAGTGAAGCTAGTTTGGATAGAAATAGTCTGCGGGAAACGGTGTCTAAGGCTTTGGCTAAATCAAGAAACAAGCAGGAGACTAAGTTATTGCTGTCACGGGATTTTGCAGTACTATTTATAAAGGATGTCTGAGCAGTGGCAGTACTATGTTTTGGGCGAAAAACATGCTGTGAAGGGATAAGAACATTTTCTTAAAGAAGGTGATCAAGGAGCTTTATGTGGATGCATTTTTCTAAAAGTTTAGACAAGAGAGATAGGATAGTAGTTGGTCTGAAGTTTGAGGGGTTAGTTGCATTCTGCCTTTATGTAAGGGTATGACATAAAAAAATTTTCAGATGTCAAGCACAGTGTTTTCCTGAATGGAGCTGTTAAGTAATATGGAAAGGGGGAAAGCTGTAGAGTTAGCAGCAATTTTTAGGAATTGTGGATGGAGGTAAGTTGTCAACTGATGGTGAGCATTTTTTAAGTTTGGAGAGTATGGACTTGACATAGGTTGTAGGAACAGTTTTAAGAGAAAAGGTGGTAGAATGGATAGAAGTGTGGGTGTAGTCTCAGTGATATTTTTGGTAAGGTTGCAGATAGAATCAATAAAGAAGGAATTAAGGAATATAGCAGTACTTGTGGAAGAGCTGTTAGGGCAGGGGTTAGGGGGTGATGGGCAGCCAGGATGTAGTAGCTTATTAACAGATTTCCAGAACTTTTGGAGGTTAGAATGAGGATTATAGGGTGGTTTGTGGAACAACTTTTGTCGAGGATGACCTTTTTTGGTTAAGTTATGGAGCTGTCTGTAAGTTTGGAGATCAGTGGAAGATTTGGACTTTTGCCATTTTTTCCATGCACTATCACTCTTATTCATAAGGGTTTGGATGGTTTGTTTTAGCCATGGGGCAAACTGAGTTTTAGTCCTAAGTTTTCTGATAGGGGCCAGGAAGTTGTGCGTGTCAAGAAAGATGATGTTAAAAGCCAGGACAGCTTCCTCTAGGGGGAGATTGTGAAGGAAGGGCCAGTTAATTGAATAAACAGGTAGTTGAAAGTATCTTATAACGGAGGTGGTATGGTGATCACGAAAGGATATCGGGTACGGTAGAGGGGTTATGATAGAGATTAGGGCTGGAGGTGAGAACCCAGTCTGTCGTGGAGGCAGTGTTGCTGTGTTTGTTTAGTTGAGTAGGGTTAGAGGTTAGCTGGAAGAAGCTGAAGAGGTCAGTGGAGGAGTTTGGGGAATCAAGAGTCTAGGGTATTCAAGTCGATGTTTATCACCCAAGACAATAGTTCCATAAGAGATGGTTTGGGAGATCAGAGAGAAAGAAAGAGTTCTAGGATTGGGATGTTGTTACCTGGGGCCATGTAAATGGATGCAGTAGCTAAATTTCTTATGACTACACAAAAATGCTCAAGCCTTCACAAACAAGTGCTGCATTTATTTTTCAAACTGTAAGTAAGTGCTTTCGTTCCAAAAAGCATTTATAAGGAACTTCATCAGACAATTACAAAATAATTACTGCCTGGTTAAGTACTTTTAAAGAATGACATCACTTTGACTCATATTTAAAAGCACAGTGTCTTACTTACACATAAAAAGATGTGATTTAAAAACATATACATTAAGAAAAAGTGAAACATGTAAATGTGCATGAATAGTAAAGCATGAACCCTGACATTAAAAACTATGAAGTATTTTAAAAAACAAACACAATAAATGTGTATTCATACTATTTACATACATATGAAGTTCCTGACTTAGTAATCCTTCAGAAAATGCATGCGATCACAAAACACATTTTTCTACTAACTTTATGTGGTTATAACAGCAATATTTTAAACTTTTTCCTTGCTGTGACTTCTCTAACTTGAGGTCGCTATGTAATGAGAGACATCAGTTTCAGACTCCATGCCCTTCAAAAAATGTGTACTAGTGCAAAACACATTATTTTAGCAACTTTAACTATATAACAAGACATATTTTACACTTTGTCCCTGAAGTTATTCCACCCCAACTTAAAATCACTAGATAATGATCGACATTGAGTTTCAGACTTCATATCCTTCATACTATTTACATACATATGAAATTCTCACTAAAATGAACTACTATAAATAATTCTATCTATTCAGGGCTTTCAGTTTTAAAATACTGGCTATAGACATGCCGTCATTTAGTCCAGGCCAGAGTACTGAATCCAAATGGATCTGTCAGCTCAATTATCTCCTCTCAAGGAGATATGGCCATGCACCCCCCCCCCTCCCAAGTGATAGCTTAACTATGTCTAAAACTATAAACTTAAAACTGTGGTTTGGATATTGTGTGATATGTTTAGCTAATGCAGTGGTTTCACAGTGGTCTCTAATATTTCATAAATGTTCACCAGTTCTATGTTTGAGCTTACGCTTAGTTTTGCCTGTGTAAAATCAAGGGCATAATTCACATATAACACAACATATGACTTTCTCAGTAAAGCAACAATACCTCTGTCTAATTTTTATTCTCATCCCTTTAATGCTTATTTCATTGACTTCCAATGTATTGGGACAGAATTTACATGATCCACATTTATACATGTAACCACCCTTATTTGTTTTACCCTGGTGTTCTAATAAAGATTTGATATTGTTGCCTTTTCTAAACACACAGACTGGCTTCTCTCCAGTTATTCCTCTTATATTAATGCTACCTATCAAAAGTGGCTAATTCTTTTCTAAAATAGCTTTTATATAATATGCATCTGTAGAAAAAGTTGTGATAAAACAAGATTAATAATTATTCTTATTAAAACTTACTACTTGATGGTCATCTACAGAAGTATTGGCAATATGTATCTGTTCATCTGCTAAGTCAGTAATACCATTAACAGACATATTGTCATTAGAAATTCTGGACACAGATACATATGCTTACAGCTCTCTGAATGTGCAAAATGGTGCATATAGAAAAATTAAAGGGCATATACAAGATTTATTTATAGATGGGCTGATTACTGTCGAAGAGCATGAATGTTTGTCTGTCGAATATCCCATTACCTCAACTATTTATGGGATTCCTAAAATACGTAAGGACACACACCAACCCCCTTTTCGACCTATTGTAAATGCTAGAGGCTCCATCACACAGCCACTAGCGAAATATCTTGATGTTGAAATGAAGAAATTATTAAAGACAGAACCATCATTGTGTAGAGATTCATGTTTTTTTTTTCATGTACGCAAATACCGTCATGCAAGAATGTGAGAAAAGATTTTTAATGACATCTCATTATTTAACATTCTGCCACTTATATACCCATTTCCTGGATGATATTTTTATTCTGTGGAGCGGACCAGAACAAAGCATAGAACCATTCCTTCAATATATTAACATGACCCCCTTTTTTTTTTTTAATTTACACACACTATAAATGAGGTATAAATTGCTTATTTGGATGTGTTGCTAAAGAAAGACACTGAGAATAATAAGTTTGTCTCTGAGATCTTATGAAAAGCAACTTATTCTAATAATTCTTTGCATTTCACGAGTTGCCATCTGTTTCCATAAAAAAGAGGTGTTCTAAAAGGGCAATTTGTTAGAGCAGCCCGAATGGTCACTCAGTATGAAAGATTTATATTTATGAATGCCATAATCTTCGAGACATGTTTTTCAGAAGGGGTTATCCCTATTCCCTGGTTGAAACTATCATGAATGAGGTCATCAAGAAAAGGGAAAATGGCCATTTCATTCCTTTATTGAAATCTAATGACAATATGTCTGTTAATGGTATTACTGACTTAGCAGATGTACAGGTACATATTGCCAATACTTCTGTAGATAACCATCAAGTAGTAAGTGTTGATACTAATAAGAATAATTATAAATATTGTTTTATCACAACTTTTTCTACTGATGCATATTATATAAAAGTTAATTTAGAAAAGAATTGGCCACTTTTGATAGGTGACAATATAAGGGAAATAATTGGAGAAAAGCCAGTCTGTGTTTTTAGAAAAGGCAACAACATCAAATCATTATTATAACACCAGGGTAAAATAAATAAGGATTGTTACGTGTATAAATGTGGATCATGTAAATTCTGTCCCTATATATTGGAAGTCAGTGAAATAAGTATTATGGGGATGAGAATAAAAATTAGACACAGGTATTGTTGCTTTACTGAGAAAGTCTTATATTGTGGTATATGTGAATTCTGCCCTTGTTTTTACATAGGCAAAACTGAGCTTAAGCTCAAACATAGAATTGATGAACATTTAAGAAATAATAGAAACCACTATGAAACCAATGCATTAGCTAAACGTATCACACAATATCCAAAACCACAGTTTTAAGGTTATAGTTTTAGACGTAGTTAAGCCATCACATCGTGGGGGTTACATGGCCATATCTCCTTGAGAGGAATGAATTGAGCTGACAGATCCATTTGGATTCAGTACTCTGGCCTGGACTAAATGATGGCATGTTTATAGCTAGTATTTTAAAATTTAAAGCCCTGAATAGATAGAATTATTTACAGTAGTTCCTTTTAGTGAGAATTTCATATGTATGTAAATAGTATGAAGTCTAAAACTCAGTCTGTCATTATCTAGTGATTTCAAGTTGGGGTGGAATAACTTCAGGGACAAAGTGTAAAATATGTCTTGTTACATAGTTAAAGTTGCTAGAATAATGTGTTTTACACTAGTACACATTTTCTGAAGGGCATGAAGTCTGAAACTCTGTCATTACATAGTGGCTTCAAGTTAGAGAAGTCACAGCAAGGAAAAAGTTTAAAATATTGCTGTTATAACCATAGAAAAGTTAGTAGAAAAATGTGTTTTGTGATAGCATGCATTTTCTGAAAGATTATTAAGTCAGAAATTTCATATGTATGTAAATGGTATGAATACACATTTTTTGTGTTTTGCTTTTTAAAATACTTGATAGTTTTTAATGTCAGGGTTCATGTTTTACTATTCATGCACATTTACATGTTTCACTTTTTCTTAATGTATATGTTTTTAAATCACATCTTTTTATGTGCAAGTAAGACACTGTGCTTTTAAATATTAGTCAGGAAGTGATGTCATGCTTTAAAAGTATTTAACCGGAAGTCATTATTTTGTAATTGTCTGATGAAGTTCCTTGTAAATGCTTTTTGGAAGGAAAGCGCTTACTTGCAGTTTGAAAAATAAATACAGTACCTCTTAGTGAAGGCTTGAGCTTTTTTGTGTACTTTCTGGGTTTCATTTGGTTTTGTGGATTTACAATTATTTATAAGTGTTTAATTGGCAGTTGGTGATGAGAACTTCGGCTGGATGAGAGTTAGGAGTATGGATTGAGAGAGGGTGAAGGGTGAGTTGATTTGAGTAAAGAATAGCTACACCTCTGTCTTTCTTTATAACCTTATCATGCCAGAGGATATTATAGCCTGATGGAAGTATTTCAATGTTGGATATATGTGGCTTAAGCCAAGTTTTGGAGAGGTATAAAATATCGGGCGTGTAAAGACTTGCAATCATGGAAGGAGGAGATTTTGTTCATGAGACTTTGAATGTTCCTTGAGAGAATAAATAGATTTTTGTTGGGTGTAGATTTTGGAGTCTGGAAAAATGTATTTTGGGTAGTGTTTTCAGGGTATGAGGGATAGGGTGGGGGAGGGGAGCTGCTGTTAGGCCCATGGTTAGGATTTATGTCTCCTGATAGATTTAAAAGGAGTAATCTGAGGGAACTAAAGTGGTGATTTGGGAGATAGATTTTTGTTTTAGTTTTGAGGGGAAGTGCAGTTAGAGGGAATAGCTTAATTTTATGTAAGATAGAGTTTGAATGATGAAAAAAGGTGGAGGTATAGGGAAAGAATGGATGGCAAAGTGAGTGGCTACAGGATAGTTAGTAGGTGAAGAGTTTCTGAGTGGGTGAGTACATTGAAAAGTGGCAATGGAGGTTAGAAATAATTGGTGTGTAAAGATGAGTAGAAAGCTGTTTGAGATTTTTATATGGACAAACATGATATGGCAGGCTTAGATAATGTGAGTAGGTTCTAAGGTAGAAGTAGTATAAGAGCAGAGATGGGGGACTTAGGACGTAGAGACAGACTATGATAGGGTAAGACATTAGAAAGTATGCAGGAAGCGATAGATTGGAGGGTTGGAGGAAGTTGGATGGCAGAAGGGGGGAGTGGTCAATGGGGATAGATTATAAATCAAATGAAACTGGGGGTGGGTGGGAATTGGGTAGGTTTAGGGAACGGAGTGAGCCTGAGTGCAGCAGGTTGAACCAGTTTTGCGATATTCAGCCAGAGGAAAAATCAGTAAGTAGAAACTTTAAAGCGAAGAATAAGCCTTTTTTGAACTAACAGGAAAAGTTGTATAGCAAAAGGTAAGGAGCAGAGGAGGTGGTGAGAAGGTAAAGGGTTGAGTTAGTTCCATGTTTGCAAGATAACTATGCAGCTGTATAGAGGACAGACTACAAGTTTTGCTGAGTCAGGTAAATAAGGTTTTCACTACCCTAAATATAAATATAAAAAGCTGTTACTAGATATTGCAAAAAATTGAGCACAGGGGAAAAGAGATAAAGTATGTCACTGTGATGTGCGGAGGAGCCCACTTATTGCTAACAGTACAGTAAGCAAATAGTGTCTTTGGCTAGAGCACATACCTTAGCTGAGAAAATAAGTTATTTTAAGTAGATCAGAAGAGCTTTTGGAGGTGCTTCTACAATTTGGTGTATTGGCGTCCTAGCAGAGCAGGCTTTGAACTTGATTGTTTGGTGTCCAGAGGGAGTTAGGACCTAGTAGAGAAAAAAAGATGAAAGAAAGGTTGAGAGCAGGTACACTTGTAAAGTAAGAGAGTTAGGTACCCCAAGTGGAGAAAGTAAATGAGGTCATGTATAGCTAGGTTAGTTGGAAGAGAAAATTATAAAAACAGAAGATAAAACTTCCACCACGGCCAACGATTGAAAACCGGTAAAAACTTTATTCCATAGGATAAGTGCTTTCACACACAGTGCTTCATCAGATCCACAAAAAAAGCATTACAGGTGTACAAATGTATAAGGAACCTTCTACCAATTAAATTAAATACCAGTTACTGATGTATACTTCATTTTTTTTAAACTGGTTTTAAAGGTACAGATAGATTTAACCCTGGCAGTTTATCTGCCTGCATCCTCACTACCCATTTTGCTTCCACATTCTCCAACTTATTAGTAAAATCTCCTTTCCGTTTACTAACATGCACAAGTTGCAGAACATTAAATACAAATGAATGACCAGGAGCTACTGAGATATGCTTGGCTAAAGCATTTAACAAATTTATATGTTTAATGTCTCCTACATGCTGCAAAATGCGCGCTCTCAACATTTTTATTGTCTTGCCTAAATAAAAGGATGTACAAGATTTCCATCTAGCCAAATAAATCAATCCTTTTGACCTGCAGTCAGCGTAAAAACATGGTTTAAAAATATAATTAATAAAAGGATGCTGAAATTCCTGCTTGGTGCTAATATAAATGCAAGCTTTACAATGCTTGCATGCATAAGTACCCTGACGATCAGATAAAGGAACACGGGCTGTTTTATAGCTGTTGCTTCAAAGAGATTATTTTTGAAGGTATAACATGGTTTAGAACCCACAACACCCTTTACTTTGTCGTCAGAAAGTAAAACTGGCCAAAACTTTTTGACAACATCACATACTTGTTAGATTATCCCTGACTTATGGGAATAATATTTAACATTGGTGGCTATAATATCCTGTACATTTCCCTTATAAGGAGTATAAGGGCGATGAAAATAATGTTTGCCCCTATCATGGCACAAAGCAGCTACAGTATTCAGGGATTTATTAAATGATTTCTCATTTTAGCCTCTAGCTAGTAGCTCACCTTTCAAGTTAAGCATTGCTTCATTACACTGATCATCATTTGTCTGCAAACGTGACATACGTAAATAATGCCCTTTGGCAATGTTCTTAAAAATGTGCTGTGGATGCATGCTGTTAAAATGCATAAGTGCATTTTTCCTGCATGCTTTCCTATGTAAAGAGCTAGATAAAGCACCATCAAATAAAGAAATCTTAACATCTAAAAATCTGTACATGAGTATTTTAGTACAAATATAAAGCAAGTGCTAGTAGACTCAAGGTATTGCACAAATCTCTTAAGGTCTAACTCTGCACCATGCCACAAAATAAAAATATCGTCTAGAAAATTCATGGCCAGATAGGACTGCCATGCGCTCCCAGTCCGCCATTACTAAGTTGGCATAACTGTTAGCGCATGGCATCCCCATGGCCACTCCCACCTTCTGCCTATAAACAACATTATTATATAAAAAAATCATTGTTTTCCTAATACAATCTTCATTAGAGTAGCTATACACTCTATTAATTTCGATGAATAATCAGTATTCTCTTTTAAAAATATTTTTAAAGACGCTATCCCCAAGTCATGGGGTATTATAGTAAAAAGCATCTGTATGTCCATGCTAACAAGAAAAGTGTTTTCAAAAAAAGGACCATAGCTCCTAGAAAATTCACCTAAACTACTCAAGAAATGTTCAGTATCTTTTAAAACGGCCGTCGCCTTACTTAGTGTTTTTTTTTTTTTTTTTTAACTGTCCCTCTAAATAGATAAAAATAAATTCTGTAGCCTTTCCCCTGCCTGAGACAATTGGGCGTAGGGGTGGGTCTACAAGGGATTTATGAACCTTTGGCAGGCCATGTATAACTGGTATCATGGGCTCAAGTACTAACATAGAATCATAAAGTGCTTAATGAAAAGTTTGTTCCATCAACATTTCATATAAACAACTATGTATGCCATTAATAATACAATACAACTGATTCTCAGTAATAAGTTCATAAGTGGAAACATCATTGAGCATATTGGCCATGTAAGAGTCATATTTCACAGCATCAAGGACCACAATGGATCCACCTTTATCAGCCAGATGGATAATCAACTCTTCATTAGTCCGTAAATCATGCAAGGCTTTAAACTCAGCATGTGTCATATTATAAAAATTACTTTTGCTTATATCAGTATTAAAAAGTTCCTTTTCAGCAGTCTTATAAAAAGTCTCTAGAACAAGAGGTAACTGTGATACAAAAGAACTTGCTCATTTATATGTAGCCGAAATATTAGAATGCTCCCCAAACATAAGCTTGAGAGCTACATTCCGCGTAAAAAGTTTAATATCAAGAAACACATCTTCAATTTGAACAGGTTGGGAGGGAACAAAACTGAGCTCTCTGTTAAGAACACTTACTTGCTCTGACATCAGGCAAACTGAAAATAAATTATAAATTAACAAAGAGGTCTCTTCCGTATGCTCTCTTCTATCAAACGCTCATTCTCTTGGGATGGTTTCCGCTATTTTTGCCCAAAGCTGAAATTCCACCCCCTGCTCTGCATGTGTGGCAGCCTGAAAGGGGCCAGGAAATTTAAAAAAACATTGTCAGATGGTTTAGCATTAAGTTCTTTGGGTCTCGCTCCTGCAGAAATATGAAGCTGAGATGAAATGTTTGCAACTGCAACATTGGCATTAAGGGCTGCAAGACTCAAGTTGGAAGCCGATGTGTCAACTATATTTTCAGTTGTCAATACAAGCTGCAGGCCAGAAGTAGATGGTTGTTGTACCTGTTCAGCCCCAGGTGTAATCAGATGTAGCTGTTCAGCCCTAGATGGTCGAATATGATTAGTAAGCACATCAGATATCCGTTCTGATCCACGAGGCCACACAAAAATATTACCCTTCTTAAAATCTGCCAAGTCTCTAGCTAATTTCCTTTGTTTGATCATCTGCTGCCTATAGTCATAGGCTAAAACATTAAGCAGCACATTGTCAGTTTCAGCCAAATAAAGAGGATCAGTATACTTAGCAGAGTTCAGTTTACAAATTCTCTAATTTCACAGTCAGTTCTTTTTCTTGCGGAGCAAAAAACTCATTGAGGAGCCTCATATAGTTAAAACTTAATTCAACATTAAGTATTTGCCATTGCTTCAATAAAGTAGGATATGTATTTCCATAAGTGGGCATGCGGAGAACCCGCAAACCCCTGGGTATGACTTTATGATGAAGGCAGGCCTCCATATGGAGGCGCTGCCATTGCATACGTTTCAATTTATATAAGTCATTCTCAAATTCTTTAAGTAGATTTTTAAACATGCCCCAGTCATCAAGCTCAACATTTGATATCTCCTCAGAGAAAGCACAGCCCAAAAGTGGGTTAGTTTCTAGTACATAGTTGTTTAAAGCGTTGCTGATGGGTTACTCCATTGTCAGGTCAAGAACCCAATTCAATGTCCACTTGTTCAGCCATGTGCTGCTGGATATCTACAAAAAACAGCTAAAGTAGAAAAATTATATCCAACAGCTAAAGGTTGCTTAGTAAAATTATAAAAAACAGAAGATAAAGCTTCCACTACGGCCAACGAATGAAAACAGGTTAAAAACTTTATTCCATAGTGCTTCATCAGATCCACAAAAAAGCATTACAGGTGTACAAATATATAAGGAACCTTCTACCAATTAACCAATTAAATTAAATACCAATTACTGATGTATACTTCGTTTTTTTAAAACAGGTTTTAAAGGTGCAGATCGATTTAGCCCTGGCAGTTTATCTGCCTGCATCCTCACTATCCATTTTGCTTCCACATTCTCCAACTTATTATTAAAATCTCCTTTCCGTTTGCTAACGTGCACAAGTTGCAGAACATTAAATACTAATGAATGACCAGGAGCTACTGAAATATGCTTGGCTAAAGCATTTAACAAATTAATATGTTTAATGTCTCCTACATGCTGCAAAATGCACTCTTTCAACTACTTCAAATACTAATACTAGAACATTGTGCATTAGCAAATGGAAAGCGTTTTATAGTTGCTGCTGACAATATAACCAGCACTCATTCATGTCTAGTTGTTCTCTGGTTTTACAATATTTTTTGTAGTTTCTCTGCTATGGCCTTTCTTACTCCTCTTTCAGGGTTCATGAATTGATCATTTCAAGTTCTGCCCATGGATCCCCCTTTTTCAATGCCTTCATATGTCAGAATGTTTTTGAAAGGGGTTATGAGTAAAAGGCCTCCAAAACACTTGTTCCATTTGAACCAGCTAACCTGGCTGACTTGAAGTTCTTAACGTGGAATTCGCCCTCTGCAAGAAGGGTATCTGAGCTGCATGTTCTTATGGTGAGTCAACCCTATCTCATTTTCCACAGGGACAGGGTTTCTCTGAGAACTAATTCTTCTTTTATGCCTAAAGTGGAATCAGAATTTACATTAAGCCAAAATATCCCATCTCCCCGTTTTCTTTACTGAACTCAAAAGACAGGGAGAAAGGATAATCCATACTTTGGATGTCCACAGACAACTCTGGTACTATTTTGACAGAACTAAATCTTTCAGCTCTTCAGATCAGTTGTTCTTTTCTTGTGAAGGCAAAAAGATGGGGTAACCTGTGTCAAAACAGGCTATTTCCAAATGGTTGTCTAAGGCTATTACCTTTGTATTCTCATCGCAACAAAACTATTCCAGGCATGGTCATGGTCTACTCTAAGAGGGCATTGGCTTCATCTATGTTTTTTTTGGACAGGGCTGGATTTTAGAAGTATTCTTGAAGTTGCAGCTTTGTCCTCAGGTTGAATTACAGAACCTATCTCAGTCTGACTTGAGATTCACATTAAACCACTGTCAGGAATGAACAGATATTTTATCCTCAACACCACTGATTTCCTTAAGATAAAAATATCACTATTTACAACAAAGCATAGCTTATCATAGGTGTTGAGGCTCTATACACTGTTTTCCCACATGATTAATGCATTAGGGCAGTGATCGAGGTGTACCAAAAAGAGTGGGAAGCAGTTGCAGAAGAAAACAAAAATCATCAGGCTACTGACAATTCTACTGGAAAATAACGTCTTCACATTCTGTAATTCCTTCTACAGGTAAACTAGGTGTATTGTTATGGGATCAGCCATGGCCCCTAGTCTGGCAAACACTGCTCTTGGAAAATGGGAGGATGAATTAATTTACCAGTCCATCTTCTATGGTTTTATGAGTTCTTACCTGAAGTTTATAGATGACATTTTTATACTATGGAATGGCAACCTGGAACAACTACAGGATTTTACAACCACATTGGGAACTCAATTATTTTCCTTAAATTCACCACCACCCACAGCCAGGACTCGATAAACTTCCTAGGCAGACTTATCAACAAGCCTAGAAATAGTTTTTACTTCAGAAGCAACCTTTACCACAAGCCCACAAGAGTAAACCTTTTGCCACCCAAAAACAGCATGCATTTCTTTAAAACCAAATGGAGTCTCAAAAAATCCCAAGGACTGAGGAATGACAGGGTCTTAAAAGAACTTGCAGATTTTGTAAAAAAAAACAAACTTCTAGACCTGAAAAACAAACTTCTAGACCTGAAAAATTATTTTTAACCAGATACCACAGCATAAAAGTGATAAAGGAAAATGTTAACCCTATCATGGAATCCAAAAGGAAAATGTTAACCCTATCATGGAATCCAAAAGGAACAACCTAGACTTGTACTCTACCAACAGCCATAATGACCTTGAGCTCCAGCGACTAAATACAACAACAAAGGCAAATGGAACACAAGCATACCATTAACTTATTCCACGGACTGAACTGAATTAAAGAAAGCTATTATCAGGGACAATAATACCCTCAACAAAATCCTACCATTAAGACCAGTTTCACCTTAAGAAGAAATAGGAACATCTGGGACTTCCTGGAGAAAAATATATTACAACCATGCAATTTACCCCCTGATACTTTCCCCTGAGGTGCACCACCTTTCAACTACTGCAGATGTGAGTGGTAAAACTGGCTTTCAATATCCTAACAACAAGAAATACTGCAATAGCTTCTACGGTAATTGCAGCACAGACACTGTATAAAAACAAGGATTGCTTAACATTGTACTGACATAAGACAAAAAGCACCCACATGTGCTCTTGCAAAACACACCAGTGAAGAATCTGGTCATGACACCTTCTCCTTCTACATGCTTGATAAAATTATAGCTGGACAATTAGAAGGTAACACCAATGACAGACTGGAGAAAAAGAACTCAAATGGAAGGTGAGACACCACACTGAAAAGGCACCTGGTCTGAACACAACTTCTTTTATCAACTATATATTAAACCTCAGAAAATTGGACCATCACATGTACTGCTAACCACTTTGGATTAAAGGACCTCCCTCAAGGCTTTGGACTCCTGGATCTAAATCCAGCTAGGCTTAAAAGATTTAATCACGGTTTCCCATCTACAAGAACTATTTGTGTTGGTGTTGGATTATTTTTTGTGACTAACTTTAAACTTTGATAGTTGAATCCTTTTGGCTTTTCTAAATGTCTGTCTAAAGATTTTAAGGACTAGGCATATTCCCTTAGGATGTTTTATCCCATCTTTGGAGCCTGACCATACCTTCTGCTTTTAAATCCCCATCTTTGGAGCATGACCCTACCTTTCACTTTTAATTCCACACATAATTGAAGATAAAAAGCTACACATCTCCTGTGTAAGGTTCATTTGAGAAGTCACAAACCCTGTGCACCCAGTATCTGTGTCCAGCTGGCAGACATTGGTTCCCATTGTTCCCACTCCATCATAGTCTCACAAGCATCTAATGCAGTAATGCCTGCTCCACTTAATTCAGTGGATATTGATTAGCTTTCCTAAAAGCCCTTACTGTTTTGGTTTTCAATTGGTTTCTGTCCTCAAGTTGTAACTTGAAATTAGGAGGAACAAATGTACACATTAAAATTACACACTAGAACATGTGGAGAAAGAAAGTGGCTGGCTAGCCCACACTGGAAGAAAACAATATGTATGATCAGCGGTAGACCATTTTTTTGGACTCTCTAAATCTACTTATTTTCTATTACCCAAGGTCCACCTCAGACCAGATGGCCAACACCTCCTCAGTGCTAACCCACACTCTTTAGCTTCAAGAAAATGCTGCCTTTCATGTGAAATTCTGCTAAAATTTGTTTCAGGACTTTCTAGATTAGTCTTCAGGTTTAGGTTAAGTAAAGGGCAGATGTAATGAAGCTTTACAGCAAAAGCACTAATAAAATTAATTTTTCTCATGTTAACATGGAAACCACTATGCTCAAATATGGTATCTTTGTATCCAGTTGTATTTCCATTACTTTTAGGGTTAAATGTGTGCATATTATGTGCAGGTATACTTATGTAATTGTTTTTGGTACAAAAACTGATAGTGAATGTTTAAATGTTTTAACACTGTCGGTAACTTTTTTTTTTGCGCCAAAATTTTTTTCAAATTAAACACTCATGAAAAGTTTTAAAAGATGGGGTGTGTCACTCAGAGGACTAAACTATCAGGCCCTCCTCTAAAAAGGACACACCCACAGGGACAGCCTATTGATGAACATCCCCCCTGCATGTTTGCAATAAATACAGGCTGCTACAGTCACTTTTTTTGTAAAACACTCATCTGCCTCTAGTAAAGAAAATTTTGAAAAAGAACAGGCTTTGTTCTGCATTTAAGCTTTTATCCTAGAGATAACTATTTTTCATTGGAATTTTACTTCAAACCTGATCGTTCCCAGTGAAAAAGAGGAATTCCAGTCAACATTAAATGATAGCTGCTGTGGTTATCAGCTCAATGGAGTGTTTCCTACTAGCTCCAACCCTTCCAGGAGCAAGCAGGTTATATCTATGATACCTATGTTATGGGGTCACCACTAGTTAGCTAGTTAACATGTCAGCATTTATTCAGCCTCACCTTTTCGGCCAGGGCAGACCATGATTTTATTATTTGTAATTTCCTTTTAGATCATTTAGAAAATTGTTTAGAGTATGGGGATTTTTGGTGGCCGCTTAGAATACAAGTTTGTTTGCAAGTCATAGTTTTCAACCTCTCAACAAAAAAAAAATCTGGACAGAGCCAAAAATAATGGGGGTGGGGGTGTGGCAAAAGCCCAACAATCAGGGCAAGTTTTGAATGTTGCTCTTATAAACTTAGAAAGTTGCTAGAGTAAAAGGTCTTTTGTTACCATGTATATTCTGAAGAATAAGAAAGGCCGAAACTCAAATGCGTTTCATTACTTAGTGAATTCAGTCCTTACTGACTTGTCATAAAAATCCAGAAAACCACAAATTTTCATGAGGAACAGACCAAAATTATGAGGCAAAAATCTGAACATTCTGTGAAAATCTGGACAATTGAGATGTAACCCATGCATCAATGACGCTGTTAACATTAATTGTGTATTGAAAAAGAAACCTGGCACATTACACTTTTTTTTTTTTTCAAATAATTTTTTATTTTCCAAATAATATACTGTTTAACAATACAGTCATCAAGAAATAAGTATTATAAACCGTTATATACACTATGTACAATTAACCTGAACAAAGGAGGAAAAAAATTAAAATATATGAAATTAGTAACACAAATTTATAATATTCAATTAATAAAGTATAAAGTTACACATTAATTATTTAGGGTTCATTTTTAAAGTCTCAATAAGAGGTACATTTTTTCCCAAGGATTGTTTGTCCATGTTTTAGGTGAAATTCTCGATTCCTTCACCTTGATTTCTAATGTTGCTGTTTCTTCCATCATTCTCAAGAATTCTTCCAGAGTAGGTTCTTCTGAAGACTTCCACTTTTTAGTTGTACATTTCCTTGCCACAGCTAGTATGGACCAAAGTAGGTGTACATCTTTTTTATTCATTCCAGTAGTATCATTAACATTTAAGAGTACTAAAGATTTGGTTAAAATAAATGTATCTGTGAATATAGTTTGGAGAAAAATAGTAATTTCTTCCCAGAATTGTTTATATTAATACAGTCAAAAAAATGTATGAGACCAGTCAGCTTTACAGTTTAAAGAACATCTCCAACAAATGGATTTATCAAGTGAATTGAACTTGGCTAGTTTATCAGGTGTAATAAATGCCCTGTGAATATATTTGCATGTAAATATTTTCCATACTTGTAAATTAAATGTTAACAGAACATAAAAGATTTGTTTTACTCTCAATTGATAGATTAGTGTGACATCCTTTTGCTATGAAATTCCATTATCTTGCATTAGGGTTAGTTTTATATGTTATCAATATTTTGTATAATTTTGGAATTAGATTCGTCCAATTATAATTGTAAATAACTTCAGATATTAGACATCAAATTTGGACTAGTTTTATAAGGAGAATTAATAATTTTACTATTAAGATCCTTAACATATGATAATATGCTTTGTAGTATCAACCAATCTGCTGATGGAATGTCATATTTATTCTGAATTTGTTGAATGTCTAATACTACTTGATTCTCTACACAATGTTGCCAACAAGTTTTTCCCCTCCCAACTAGTTAAAATAACATTATGAATTTTATTGAAGAAATTCTTTGTAGAGCTAAAGGGTATTTTCAAGTCTAGCCAGATCTTAATATCTGTGTTAGTATATATAAATCTTCTGAATAAGTTGTAAATATTATTTATATAATTTAAGTTTGCTGGTTTTGTTATATTATATTGAATATTAACAGTCAATATGTGCCACATCCTATTATTTTGTTCACTTAATATTCCATTTTTAATTATTTTATTTTCATTTAGAAAAAATAATAGTGTGCAATGTTTTCCATGTTGAAGAATAATTAGGATCTATCAGGTTAATGATAGTTCTTAATATGGAAGCTTTTATGTATGATTCTAGATCTGGAAGTTCAATTCCACCCATTTCCCAAGATCTAATATGATGTGTATAGGCTGTTCTATTTCTTTTTGGATACCAAAGAAAGTTTAATAGAATTTTATTTATTTCTTTCAAGATTTTCTTGTTAGGTACTATAGGAATAGCTTGTGCTATGTAATTCATTTTTGGAAGTATTGTCATTTTTATTATTTGCAATCTGTCTTCAAATCTCAAGAACATTTTATTCCAGCTTACTATTAACATTTTTATTAACAAAGACCCTTTACAGTGTAAATCTTATAGGCCAGTATCTTTACTTAACATTGATTATAAAATCTTCATGTCAGTATTAGTTAGTAGAATTAAAAAATTGTTGACACAATAAATGAGGATCAAACAGGATTCATTTATAAAAATACATGCACATGACAATATACAAAGAATTCTAACACTCGTAGATTTTCTAAACCAAGAAGCTCTAATAGTAGCTTTGGATATAGAAAAAGCTTTTGATTCATTGAGCTTGGATTTTCTTTTTAAGGCTTTATAATTGTTTGCATTTCCTACTAATTTTATTATGCTAATAAAGAATATTTATAAAAACAATTTGGCTTATATAAAACTTGGGCCATTTACCTCGAAGGCTATTGAAATAACCAAAAGTACAAAGCAGGGATGTCCAATGTCTCCTATCCTGTTTGCCTTAGGAATTGAATTATTTGCCTCATTAGTACACCACAACTCTAATATATCAGGCATAGATGTATATGGTCAACTCAATTCAAAAATTGTTATTTGCTGCTGATGTTTTACTCATGTTATCTGTCTCTGAGAAATCGGTACAAAAACCAGATGAAATAGTGGAAAGGTTTTATCAAATTCCCGGCCTTAGATTTAACAAGGGAAAATCTAATTATATACATTTGAATAAAAAGAGAGAATTTACCTTAACTACAGATTTTGCGATAGGAAAACAAGTTCCCATAATAAAATATTTAGGAATAACACTATGTGATGATTTGGAATCTACATTAGCCAGAAATGATAGAACATTACACTTTTGATGGTCTTATATGGCCCTACATCAAAAGCAGTATGTGTACATACACAAGCATCATATCTATATATATATATATATATATATATATATATATGGGATCCGTACAGATCCCCGAATGCACTTTCAACCTGAAGCAGAAATCAAGCATACTTCACTGAAAGTGCTGTTCACCGAAGCAGCACATTCGGAGAAGTATGCTCGTTGTGCTGGTCATGCGGATAAGGGAAAGTTCCCTTTTCCCCCACTGTAGTGCGACCTCGGAGTGAGAATATTAAAGTAGGGGGGTGTGGGGGTGCAGCCCCCCACATGGGGGGTGCAGGGCGGCTTGCCCCTGCATAGAAGTGGGTTTAATGTTGCATTTTTTTCTAAACATACTTTACCGTAAGCGTTTTTTCGGTGAAAAGCGCTTTCGGTAAAGTATGTTCGGTGATAATGGATTCGGACTTTTGATCTTTCGATCAAAAGTCCTGGATCCACATATATACACACACACACACACACACACACACACACACACACACATATGTGCATCCATTTTTATGTATGAATATCATTTTTTCTTATGCACATTTCTTACATTCGTATATTTTACAAGGATTTTCATAATTTTTTTCGTTTTTGATGTAAGAATTTTTGTATGTATTCATGCAAAATGTTTTCAGTGACTACACAACTATTTACTCAGTATATTTACACATTTGTATGTTTTAAGCTTTTATGTATAGGTTTGGCATTTCAGTTATTTAGTATATTTCTTTCCTATACCTTAAAGGTAAATGATATGTTACTGTCTTTTCAAAAGGCTTTATGTTTGATGTTCATATATGTGGGACTATTTTTAAATGTATCTTTATTCTGTTATGATTACTCTGATGAACTTGATGAACTGGCTGATGAAATCACTTAATCATTTTGTATAAACCTTGAGCTGACATTTCATGTACGTTTGTTGCATTATGTATTATAATACACACAAATCTAAAATTATGTATTTCTCTAAATTTTCACAAATTCTCATTTATTGGAAGCTGCAAAACCTAGATATAAATTGACAGACTACTTTTGTTAGCCAGATGTAAGCCTTAACATAACAGCAAGAAATTCATCTGTGAGTGATGTTTACAGAGATATTTACAGAAATGTGGAAATATGTACACAGTTGTATAATTAGCAATGTGAATAACACTGACTATCTCTAAAGGTCTGCAACTTGCAGTGCAAATATCTGTGACATTTTTCTTCAGCATTTCACACCATACCCATCAATAACATGCATGTAGTTCTCAGCTATGAGTATATAAATGCAAATATGAAAATTTAGATATGACAAGCAGTGTTTAATTATCCACTGCAGGATATCCCAGATTAACAGTGCTCTGTGTCATTTTGTTATACACCTTGCCCTTTCGAAGCCAGAGTGAAAAATGTCTGGATGCCATAAGGAGCTATAGGTGTTAACTGCAAGTATACAGAAAAGGTGCTGTGAATTTGAATTAATTGTGACTGTGGTGCTTTGGTTAGGGCAGCAGGCTCAGGTGTAGACATAAACAAGAAACAGTGGACATAAAAAAAGTGTACACGCCCCTGTTAAAATGCCAGTTTTTTTGTCATATAAAAAAATGAGACCACATTAAATAATTTCAAAACTTTTCCCACCTTTAATGTGACCTATAACCTGTACAGTTCAATTGAAAAACAAATCGGTTAGAGGAAAAAATATAAAAAATAAAAAAGTAGAATAAGCTGGCTGCATAAGTGTACAAACCCTTAAACTAATACTTTGTTGAAGCTCCTTTTGATTTAATTACAGCATTCAGTCTTCTTGGAGACACACCTGCTATCAATTAAAGAGACTCTGATTAACCCCATATAAAGGTTAGCTGTCCTAATAAGATTTTCCTGACATTTACTCAGTTGTCTGTTACAGCAAAAACCATGGTTCGCAGACAGCTTACAAAGCATCAAAGGGATTTTATTGTTGAAAGGTATCAGTCAGGACAAGGGTACAAAACAATTTCCACAGCATTGGATATACCATGGAACACAGTGAAGACAGTCCTCAAAAAGTGGAGAAAATTTTGGACAACAGTGATGTTGCAAAGAACTGGACGTCCCTCCAAAACTGCTGAAAAGACAAGACAAAAACTGGTTCCCCTGGGAACTATTGCAGTACAAACAGACAATATGTCCGTAGTGTGGTATATCAACAAGCAGAGCGGAACCAAGTCCTATCCACTGTGTCGAGAGGCACTCAGACTTTGGCAGTGGGCAATCTCTTCTCAGCGGTTTCTGATAGCAATGCATATCCCCGGGAAATCCAACATCATAGCGGACAGGTTGAGCAGAGCTATTCTCATGACTCACGAGGGGTCTCTCAAACAATCTGTGATGGAAGAGATTTTTCAGAAGTGGGGCCTTCCTTCCTGCGATCTTTTTGCTACGCCTCAAAACAGCAAATGCCCCGACGACTTCTCTCTCTTCCCCCTTCCAGGCTATCCCCCCAGAGACGCTCTAATCCAAGATTGGCCCCAGGGACTTCTCTATGCTTTTCCTCTAATACTACAAGTAATTCAGAAAGCAACCGCCTTGAGAGCCAAGATGATTCTCATTGCCTCTTATTGGCCTCGACAGATATGGTTTCCGTTCCTACACCGTTATCTTTTGGTACAGCCATGGCATCTGGACCCAGTTCCAGATCTTCTGACCCACCAGTTGGGGCAGCTGCACCAATCCATACCTTCTCTCAACCTCACTGCTTGGTTGCTCCACTTCCATCCCTAGCCAGGTTTCCTATGATTTCTAATCCCATCCGGGATATCATAGTAGCTTCCCTTAAATCTTCCACCAGAAGGATTTACACTAGTAAATGGCAACGTTTCTCCTTCTGGGCAAAAGCTAGGAACATAGATCCCTTTACTGCTCCGATTCATTCGGTCTTGGACTTCCTAGCCGAGGTTTTTCATTCAGGATCTTCTTCCTCCACAGTAAAAGTTCAGTTGGCAGCCATTTCAAACTTTCATATCGGCTTGTTAGACCACAACATCATGTCACATAAACTTTGCAAGGCATTCCTTAGAGGTATATTTTTGCTTAAACCTCCGATTAGAGACCCCCCACCACAGTGGGATCTAAATTTAATTTTAACATCCTTGATTCTTCCCCCTTTCTAACCTGCGGCTACCTGTTCATTGAAATTTCTTTCTTGGAAGACACTGTTTCTAGTCGCCATTACTTCTGCCAGGAGAGTATCTGAGCTTCATGCCCTCTGCATTCGTCCTCCCTACTTAGTATTCCACAAAGACAGAGTTCTCTCAGGACTAATCAGTCTTTCTTACCCAAAGTAGCATCACATATGAACTTAAATCAATCTATTGATCTTCCAGTTTTTTTCCCAAATTATTCTGATAGAGCGGAACAAAAACTACATTATCTCGATGTTCACCGCCAACTCAGATATTATCTGGACAGAACCAAACAATTTAGGAAATCTGATCAACTGTTTTTATCCTATGCAGAGAACAGGAAAGGCCTTCCAGTTTCCAAGGTAACCCTATCTAGGTGGCTGTCTTCTGTGATTACATACATTTATCAACTCAGAGGTAAACAGTTGATTTCTAGGCTAAAAGCCCATTCCACTAGAGCACTAGCTACATCTACAGCTTTTCAGGCTAGACTTCCAATAGACGCTATTTGTGCAGCAGCCACATGGGCCTCTCCTCATACCTTTGTTTCGCATTACAAATTAGACTTGGCCTCCAGAAACAGAGCAAATTTTGGTTCCACCATTCTCAAGAGTCTGTTCCATTGAGCCACCCAGGATAAAGGTGCTAGGGACGCGGTCCCATCCAGCAAGAATGAAGGCGAGATTGACAACTTAATATTGAGAAGTTATGTACCTACCATAACGTTCCATGTTCGTTGTCTTCTCTCGCCTTCTTTCTTGCGTCCCGCCCACCATCCCCCTAGCCTGGTCAGACCGAGAAGATTATTCCTCTTCCTTGAAGAGTCTTGATGCAATTTTTTCCAGCTATCAGCTTACTAGTGTCACTAGATCAGGTTGGTCCTTTTCGGGGGATTATTACCTCTTCCTCCTCCTCTCCAGTTGGAGGAATATATTGCATAATTTTTCCTTAGCTACCAAACGAGATCTGGGTAGTTATCGCCTTGCATCATGGGATATAGGTTTGCCTTGAGCCGGTAAAATTAGCTCTCGATAGTAAGTGGCCGAGTCGGAGCCGAGGATCGGCTCCGAACCCATCCAGCAAGAAAGAAGGCGAGAGAAGACAACTAACATGGAACGTTATGGTAGGTACATAACTTCTCATTTTTGGAGAAACAGACCAAAAATATGAGGCAAAAATCTGGACAGTTGAGATGTGATAGATTAGATTGATGATCTTCTGAGAAAGAAGCACTGTCATCTTTGTGAAAGACTTCTATTATCCCCTTCCTACCACTTCTACTCATTCCTCTGCTACACTTGGCCAGCCCACCCAAAAAAGGGAGAAGTTGTCCTTGGCACTCATGGAAGGTCCTCAAGTGCCAATACTGTCTTTATGCATTCCAGTGTCAGCAGGTCAGTCAATTTGCAGTTCCTATGGGGCGCCTTGAGCAGTTCTGACTGATGCTCTTGGATGGGAGTATATACTGTGTTCAAAGGTGCTTTGTGCATATCTGCATGACTTAAAATTTTAGAATCTATTGTCAATGGATGTGAAGCATTTTTGTGCCAAAGCAAAGGTTTGTTCACTCATTTGAAAAGTAAACTTGCTGCCTTCCCTGTGTTTTGCAGACAAGGAGTCCAAATATGTAAGTAGTGAAACTGTGGGGTATGAAGGCCCCACATGGGAAATGCAGCTGTGGTCCACAAAAATGCTGAAAAATGCACAGGGGATTATTTCTTGTTTTTATGTTGTATGCCTGTTCATGCTTATGCTCTGATGTTTTGGTTGTGAGAGCTTCCTTTAGGACGTGATTTTTTTTTTAAGTCTGCATTATTAAATGGGTTGGAATTCATTTCCTTGAGATAAATCCATCTGCAACTTTTTGGTGGTGTGAGTTTGTAGCAGCATGCAGAGACATAACAAAGATCTAGCAGTTTCTAGACATTGTCTCATTGGTCTTACATGCTGGAGTTTATAGGTCTCTCCTGTAATAGTTCAGTTCCATGTCAGTGAAGCTCTTATAGGTGTATAGGTAGAGGTACTAGGCTATCGGCCCAATGGCCTAAGTAAGCCTAGCCAACAAGGTTCCCTGGCTTACGCTACCAAGAAAGTTAATTTCCTGTGCCCCTGTTTAGCAGAGCCACAGAAGTGATCCCCAGGGTGTATTTTCCATTCACTCATCAAGGTTTTTCTTGGAGTGTGCTAATGAGGAACTTTGCTTGACAATAGATGGGTAGCTTGTTCCAGAGTATAGAAAGCCTCTGGGACAGGAATCTATCCCTCCAGCATGTCCTGTTTATTGTGGTGACAAGGTTTAGGTCCCTAGAGTGTGTAGCTCGGAGGGATTGGGATTTCTTTAGGTGTAGCATGTCCAACAGCTCTGGGTTTAACATAGCTTTATATGTTAGGCAGAGATCTCCTTGGAGTAAGGCGATATGTTACAGAGTAAAGCTGGAGTTTTTGAGACTGTCAGTGTAGGGCATCTGTTTGAGGCCAGTAATCCTCTTTGTGACTTACTTCTGTGGCCTTTCCAGCTGTTGCAGATGTCTTGTGAGGTACATTCCAAAAGGGGCGTTGTACTCTATAATGGGTCTGAGTGCCGAGTAGAGGGGAACAATTACCTCTTTTTTCCTGGATGAGAACCCTTTTGTGATGAGGTGTGCCACATAGAAGGATTTGCATTATGTCCAAACTTAATAGCCAAAGAGGCCATAGATGCTATCCCAGTATTGGAGTAGAGATGAGGGGATTTACTTCTCATTCTTTTCTTTCAAAGAGGATGGGCTAGTTCTGTCCTGTTTTGGACCTCAGTGACTTCCGCCAACACATCAAGTGTACCTGTTGTCAGGTGGTCACCCTGCAGGAAATCATATCTTTACTGCTGTAGGGTGCCTGGATAAATCACTAGCCATTATTGATGCCTTTTTGCACATCATTGTCTATGGTCCACATAGAAGACTTCTCTGGTTAACTGTTATTGAGCATCCTTTCTATACAAGTTATTGCCATTTAGGTGTTTTCTCAGTACCCAGAGTTTTTACTTAAGTGCTGGCTAGGGTGGCCAAAGCCATGCATAAGAAAGGGGCTCTTTGTGTTTCCATACCTGAATGGTTGACTTCTGGCGAACCCCTTTCGGTTTTTCCCATTGATACTTTCCTTAAAGGTAGATGTAACTCATAGGGGTCTCAATAAATTGGAAGACGTGCTCTCTGCCTCCTGATAAGAGAAGATCCTTTATGGAGGTAGAGTTAGACACTCACCTTTATCTGTCTTTTCTGCTTTTGAAGAGAGCCTAGGACTTCATGGCTGTGGCTATCTTAGTGAACCTGAAGCACAGCGTCCAGGCCTGATTTCTGATGCACTATCTGGGCTGATGATGGCCATGGTCTACATGGTGCTTTACGCATACCAGAGGATGCAGGTGTTGCAGCAGTGTGTAATATGTCTGTGGCTTTGGATCCAATGCATGACAGATTATTATAGGCTTTCTGTTGGTATCAGTAGAAATCCACACTCCCCTAATGTCTTTTCTTCCCTTTCTGCAGATAAATTCATAAAAGATCTTGAGGTCTAAAATACTGTTTTCATGATTGTGAGTTTAAGCAGTCACTGTGGGAAGTAAATCGCAATTCAGTTATTTGGAGCTCAGGCCAAGGTGCCTGGCCCTCTGCAACTTGGAGAAGCTGTTGTTTCTAAGGCTTTTCCTCATTCAGTCAGACAGTCAGTTCACTGTGTAGGATATCAAGAAGCAGGTGAGTACAAGTTTATACCCCAGTGCAGATAAAAGTTGCAAGTCTGTTATTTGGTTATAGGCAAGGAGTATCCTTCAATCTTTCGTTCACATCCCAGGGTAGGTACACAAGTTGGCAAATACTCTGAGATGGGTCTCCAACTGCATTATTCTTTAGAAGTTATTCCTATAGAGTCTTCTGGAGGTTGGGATGTCCAGAGATTGTCCAAAATGTCGTCCTTCCCCTATTTTTGTGAGTTTTGGAGGACAAGGGGGTTTACCAGTACGTGTGTTCTCTATTTTGTGACAAGGGATGCTCCTGTACACGTTCTCATTGATTCTATGCATCATTACAAAACTCAGGGAAGAAAGGCAAAAGCTCACTCTTCCCTATCCTATGTGGCTGAGAAGGGCATGATTAAGAAGCTTTCCATGTAACTTCAGTATGACTGAAGAGATTATCATTTCTACCTCTAGGCCTGACTGGTAGCATAGAAATTCTAATGCCTCTTATTTCTTGGTTGGGTCCCTGAGATTACTTAGGGTGCCAGGAAGCTTTCCACTTGCCAGGCTTATACTAGCTTCCCTCTGTTCAGGTGACAGTCAAAGAATGAGTTTATCAAGATGAAAAGCTATAACTCGGAAAACATAAAGCACAAAAAAACTTTTTTTCATTTTGCAGCAACAAACAGTCACATTATAGTGGGGAAAACTGGAAAAAACATTTGAAAGTGTACTGGTGGAAATTGCAGTTAAATGAACTGCAATCCTAATTCCATTACAAAAAAAAATGCTCAGAACAGCATCACACAATGAAGTGTACATAAGCTATTTATACCTTCAAAAGGAAACAATTCTCATTCTGTGTAGATTAGTACTCAGTACAATTTCAGTCATTCACTCTGTATGTAACTCTCTAGCTTCACTTGAGCGCCTGCATTATCTGGGTGTAAGTTTTTCCACACTGTTTTGTACATGTGTCAGCTACTGCTGTGCATTGTTATCTTGTGGGTGGCAGAACTGTGATCCAGCACTGGGTGGTCAAGTATGTCCTTAAAGGAGTGCTACATCTCTGTCTCTTGTTGAAGAACCCATTCTGTCACATCATAGACAGACTAGCCTGTCCATTCAGCCTACTAGATTGTTCTGTTGAGCTCATTTCTTGGAAGGCAGTATTCTTGGTCATGATCACAAGTGTACATCACATCTTGGTGTTTCAGGCTATGATGTGTGGGGAACTATATTTGATCTTTCTTGTATATAGTGTGTCCCATAGGACAAACCAACTCTACTTTAAAGAGGTTCCTGAAATCTCTGAAACAGTCCATTTATCTCTTGGTGCACTTTTCAGTGACAAGTGCAAGTGAATAGAATGCCTTCAACACCTTTGGTGTGCACCATCATTGCAGGTTCTACCTAAGGAGGGTAAATACGTTCAGATGGTCCAGCTTTCACATCCTTTGCATCAGTGAGAAAAGGGTTTGCAGTCACCAGGCTGTGACACTACATTGCAAGCTGCATTGTTTTTGCTGTCATTCAGCTAGCTAGCTAGCTACCTGCCTGCAAATGCTATAGTCAAAGCCTAGTGTGCCAGAGAAAAGGATGCTTCCTTCAAGAATGTCTACATTGCAGACATTTTATTGCAGACATTTTACCGTAGGTATAAATCTTCACCAGATGTTATTGTCTATTTCGTGACTCTGGTAATCAGACTACTTTTGGGAAGTTTGTTCTGGCCTAGGACATTATCTCTGGTTTTCCTACTCTAGTGGCTTTTTTAAGTTGCATCCCCATGGAAGACCCATCAACGAACAGCCTCAGCATTAGCGTTAACTGATATGTATTTAGTGTATCAGTTAATGTACCACAGGTACTTTGTGATAAGTCAGGAATACCCTCCTGAGATCCCTTTGAGAATAAGCAGTCCTTCATTAGCAAGTATTGGCTGTGTTCCTATAAGCTGATCAAGGGTATGTTCTTACATTGCTTACTCAGTAATGTGGTGCCAAATGGGTGTTGTTTCTTGATTTGTAGAAGTGTGTTCTCTAGTGGAAAGGGGTGGGGGAATTAATTTACTGGCTCAGGAGATTATCATCATCATTTTATGTCCAGCACCTTAGCTAATGCCATTTGTCTTCTGGGTGTCCGAACATACCCGGATGTGAGATTTTGCTAAAAAAAGATGCCAGTTGCAATTACTGAAGAAGTGCTAGACAAGCAAGGACCCATCAAAGGTGGGTGAACTAATAGACCAACTTTTAGGTTAAGAAAGCAATTGTTCATTTCATTCTATTTTTTAGTACAGGTATTTGTGTTTCTTCATCATTCACATTTAGCCTTAAAATAGAGAACAGTTATATAATTTCTCACTGTATTCTGCTTTTTTCTTTCGCTCTTGTTAATATAGGCTTATTGTGCTTTTATTCATTAACAGGTGGTGTTGAGAGTGCAGTTTCCGGATAGATACATCCTACAGGGTTTTTTCCAGCCCACTGAAACAGGTACTCTTTTGGCTGTATGATGTAAGAAGTGAAATGCATGCTATGACCTTTCCTGTTGTGTGCTGACACTTTTGCAGAATCTCAAACAGAATTGTGAGTGTGTTTATTTCAGATAGCTGTCCTTGAGAAAGAAAACAGTAAGCATTTATTGCTGAATGGATGCAGAAAAAGGAGTTATGGTGTCTTCAGACTTGACTTCATTAAACTAGGGCTGGCGTTTAGGTTGTTATAGAGAGATCTTAGAAAGATACTAGGAACAGTTACACCTTCTACCCCATATTGCTGTACAAGTTTGTCAATTTGTGAATTTTCAACTCCGTGAACTAAAAATTGTAGGAGCATTAGACTTTTGAATCTGCTTTCTGTCACTTCTACCCGTTAAACTGCAAATGTTTCCATACCAAGTTGCCAGATATTTCACGGTTTAAGTTTTGCTGGCAATTGAGGGGTTTTGATATTTAATCATATAGATAATTCATTCTGCTTCCACAGTACTGAATATTTTTTTTTGTAGTTTTTAACAGAGGTGGTTTTCCAGATGTCCTTCAAGGATGCATCTGCAGTCATCACATATGGGTTGTCCTGCCTCAGGCAGCCCTTCGGTCGGCCGGATTCCAAAGTCTGGGTCCGGCGTCTGCTGATGTCGCCCTCTCCCCGACATCAGAGCACCTGGGGTATAAAAGAGTCAGCCGACGCCATCTTCCTCGGTCTTTCTTGCCGCGTGGTGCCCGAAGCAGAAGCAGTTCGCAAGTGCCGGTCGGCCAGCTCCTGTAATTCAGCTACCGAAACTTCAAAAAGCTAAGTACCCCACTGGGGACTCTTTCTTGCCTCAGCCGATGTCAGATAAAGTTAATAATTGTTTAACTTGTGGGAAACAAATACCTCATAAGGATTTCCACTCTTACTGCCTCCCCTGCCTAGGCCCAGACCACGACGTCTCGGCCTGTTCAGCCTGTGCTTCCTTCAACCGACGCATCCTTAGACGTCGGGCGGAGTTTGCAGAGGAATTTTTTGGGGCTAGTTTTTCGTACAATATGCCGTCGGAGACTCCGACTTCACATTTGATTAAGAAACGGAAGGACAAGGACTGACACACGCGGGCCGTGGTTTCGGCTGAAACTACGGCCAGGCCTACCGCGAGTGTCTCAGTCTCGGCTGAAATCGAGCCCTTGGTACTTCCTACCACCGAAACCGCTCAGCCGACTACCTCGGTCCCGGAGGCCCCGGCTGAATCGGTTATTGAATTTCCTACAGAAACTGGTGTCCTGGAACCTTCCGACACCATACCTTTAGACAAAACTACACCAGCACGTGGTGCAGCCAGGCCTCCTGCATCCATGTCCATTAAGGCATTCTCTAGGGCTAAAGCTGCTAAACTATCCAAAGCTTTGCCTCCCAAGGTTATCCCTCAGGGACCCACTACAGGTTCACAGATTCTAAGCTTGGCAGAGGACCTTATCTCCTTAATTAGGGGCTCTCAACCTCATCCGGACAGGGGCTCTCAACCTCCTCCAGACAAAAGGCCCAGGGTTGAGCCCTCTGATCCCCACTCCTCAGATGAGGCCTCAGATGGTTCTACTCTCTCGGACCACCAGGAGGAGGCTTTTTCAGCCTACGAGGATTCTGATGCAGAGGAATCTATTCCTTCGGCCTCCCCTCCTGAAGAGTTTTCCTTTGGGGAGACACTCCACACTATGAGAGAGCATTTCCAGTGGCAGGGCCAGGAATTCTCTAATTCCAGGAAGAGATTAAGGACCTTCTTGCATTTGCCTCAGCATAGACCTTTGGCTATTCCTCCTGTTTTAAATGTCATTGATGATGTGTACTCTGAGTCTAGCATAACCCCAGATACTCTTCCTCCAGCTCCTGTCAAACCCGATAGGTACTACAGGGTCCCGGACTCACATCTTCACCTTTACAAGGCCCACTCTGCTGATCCAGAAACTATTTCCCAGGGCCCTAAAGGGGTTGCAGCTGCCACTACTAAGAATCCTCTCCCCTCTGAAAGGGAGTCTAGAGCTTTAGAGAGATGGGGTAAAAAAGTGTATACTTCTGCTACTCTTTCTATGAGGGCATTGAATTGTCAATTTCATATGATACAGTACCAAGAGTATTTGTTAGATGAATTGCATAAAAAACTGTCTTCACCTGAACCCCTAGATCGCAAATCACTTCAGGATCTGGTACATAACTCCCAACAGGTTAGCAACCATTTCTTGCAATGTGGTTATGATGCACTGGAAGCTTCATGTAGGTCAGCTATGACTGGCGCAGTCATACGTAGGCATGCTTAGCTGAAGGAACAATCTCTGCCAGACCATGTCAAAGCAAAGCTTTCTGGATGCTCCACTGGAAAAGCAAAAGTTATTTGGCTCCACGGCTCAGGGGGTTCTAAAGAAAGTTGAAGAAAAGGCAAAATCTGTACAAACTGTCAAAGATTTTCTCCAAGTCCAACCACCAAGATTCAGCAGGAATTGGCCTTCCAAAAATTGGTCCTTTCCAGACACAGAGAGGTTTCAGAGAGGCAAGAACAGGCGTGCCAGAGGTAGAGGGCAAGCTAGAGGCTCCTACAGAGGGCGTCAATGGCAGCCTCCCAACCAGAGAGGTAATGCAGGACCTACAACTGCTGCACAAGGACAGGCTCAATGACTTTACTTTGACACCGCCAACCAGGGCTCAATTGGAAGCACCCTTGGGCGGAAAGCTTTCTTTATTTTCAGAAAATTGGCACAGTATTACAAGGGACAAATGGACACTACAAATAATAGACAAAGGATACAGGTTCCATTTCCACACATTACCAAAAGAAAAGGCATGCCAGACCTGCCACCAAATCAAAGGGCAGAGGCTTTGAAACAAATCTCCAGCTTAATGCAAATGAAAGCTATAGAAAAGGTTCCTCTCAGAACAAGGCCAAGGATTTTATTCCAGACTTTTCCTTGTGCCAAGAAAAGAAAAACAATGGAGGCCTATTCTCGACTTGTCCGCACTGAATACTTATCTCATTGTACCAAAGTTCAAAATGCTGACTCTACAGCAGCTCCTTCCCATGCTGGGCAAGGGGTCTTGGCTGGTAACTCTAGACCTCAAGGAGGCATACCTGCATGTCCCTATCAGACAAAGTTGCAGAAGACACCTCAGATTTCTTGCAGGTTCAGAGCATTATCAATTCTCAGCATTGCCCTTTGGCTCATCTACTGCGCCCAGAGTATTCACGAAATGCCTGGCATCAGTAATTGCACACTGCAGACTTCAGGGGATTCAAATATACCCATATCTGGACGACTGCCTTATACAAGCGGACAGCCAACAAACTTTGGTAAAACATTTGAATTACGCCATTCACCTACTTCAGGCCCTGGGATATACAGTCAACATTCACAAATCAAGACTTGTTCCATCCCAAAGAATAACCTTTCTGGGTGCGAATCTAGATACAACACCCAAATGGCTTTCCTCACAGAAGAAAAACAAAGTCAACTACCAGATTACTTCAAAAGTCTGACAAGGAAAAACTCAGCTGACTGCAAGGAAAATCCTGCAGGCCCTGGGTTACATGGCTTCTTGCATCCTTCTGATTCCACAAGCAAGGCTGCATATGAGGAAACTACAATGGTACCTAAGGAGTTTATGGTCTCAGCCTGGAAACTTTGATACCACTCATCCCATGCCTTCAAAGGGAATTTTTGTGGTGGGCTCAAGCAAGCCAGTCAAACAGGGGTCTGCCCTTCAGCAAACCATTAACTAGCCAAAAAATTACAACGGACGCTTCAGACCACGGATGGGGAGCGCACATGGAGGGCAGATGCATTCAAGGTCTATGGTCACAAAAAGAGCTACGCATGCACGTAAACCACAAGGAACTTCTGGCAGTGATACATGCAGTCGAAGCCTTCAAACCTTTTCTGCATCAAGGCCACCTACTAATAAGGACAGACAACACCACAGTTATGTGGTACATAAACAAGCAAGGAGGCACCCATTCATATCCTCTTTGCAGACTGGCAATGAATCTATGGGAACTTTCCTTGAAACTCAACATAGAGCTGCAATCTCAATTTGTGCCAGGGAAAGACAATATACTGGCGGACAGCTTAAGCAGAAATATCATGGATGCACACGAATGGATGCTGCACCCAGACATCTTTCTACAGATAACACAATCATGGGGCAGGCCGGGCATAGATCTTTTTGCCTCCCCCCACAATCATCAGCTGAAGAAATTCTGCTCAAGGACATACCACCCACAAGCATGGAAAGTGGACGCCCTCTCTTTCAGCTGGAGAACTCTAACAGTGTATGCATTTCCACCTCTCCCATTAATGACCAAGGTCTTACTGAAGATCAGAACAGAGCAGCCAAAAGTGATTCTGATAGCTCCGGACTGGCCAAGACAGCACTGAATACCCACTGTTAAAGAGCATGTCACGCACGAAACCATGGCCTCTTCCTCAATGGCCACTGCTCCTGACACAGCACAATTACAAAACTCTGCATTCCAACCTGAAAACCTTGCAACCAGCAGCCTGGAAAATACCTTGATTCCTCCTCAGGTTAGGCTATCCCAGAGAGTGAAGGATATTATCATGGAAGCTCGCCGGCCTTCCACAAGAAAGGCATATTCAGCAAAATGGAAAAGATTTCTCATTTGGAACACCACAAAGGGCCTAGATGTGACAGTGATGAACATGGCACGTATCCTGGAATACTTGGCAGAAATGTTCCACAATGGTCTGTCGTACTCTTCCATTAAAATTCATGCTTCAGCAATTTCAGCAGAGTACAATACTGATCCGCCTGTCTTCTCACATCCTCTCCTAAGGCAGTTTCTAAGAGGGATTAAAAACATCAAGCCTCCAAGGACACCACCACTGCCTACTTAGGACCTTAACTTCGTGTTGGAAAAACTAACACTGCCTCCCTTTGAACCAGCAGCATCTGCAGAGCTACAGTTCTTGTCTTGGAAGACTGCCTTCCTTCTGGCCATAACCTCAGCAAGAAGAGTATCTGAGTTACAGGCCCTCATGGCAGTACAGCCATTTACTATTTTTCATCAGGACAGAGTCTCATTGAGAACCAATCCTACATTTATGCCAAAGGTGGTATCCAGGGTCTCATTAAACCAAGCTATTCATTTGCCTACCTTCTTTCCGAATCCACAAAACAAAGGGGAGAAACTTCTGCACACCCTGGACATACACAGACAGTTGCGCTACTACTTGGACAGAACTAAAAGTTACAGAAAAACTGACCAGCTGTTGGTAGCATATGCTGCTAGTGCACAAGGAAAAGCAATTTCCAAACAGACAATCTCAAAATGGATAGAGAATTGCATTTGTTTTTGTTACTCCTTTCATGGAAAAACTGTGCCAGCTAACATTAGACCTCATTCCACGAGAGCCACAGCCACCTCCACAGCCTTTTTAAGAGGGGTGGCTACCAAGGACATTTTAGAAGCTGCTACATGGAGCTCCATGCATACATTTTCCAAGCATTACAATTTACCTTTATATTCCAGATCCAGAGCAGGCTTTGCTACGGCAGTCCTGCAGGGCATTTTAGCTGCACCATCCTATACATAGATCCTCCACCCCCAGATTGGCTATGGTATTCTACCCATATGTGATGACTGCAGATGCATCCTTGAAGGACATAGTACAGTTTTGTACCTACCATAAATGTAGATGTCCGATAGGTATGCATCTGCAGTCAGGTTTTCCCTCCCTCCTTCCCCTCTGTGGTATTTCTTGGGTAATACTCCCTCTTATTGCTAAGCTGGGGTTATCTATTATGGTGTATTTGTTTTTTATTACTGTGCATGTTTGGAATATTTTGCATTTCTCCAAATTTAGCCTTCCTTAGAGGGCACCTGGCATCTGGGGCAAGAAAAACTGAGGAAGATGGCGACGGCTGACTCTTTTATACCCCAGGCGCTCTGACGTCGGGGAGAGACCGACATCAGCCGACGCCAGACCCAGACTTTGGAATCCGGCCGACCGAAGGGCTGCCTGAGGCAGGACAAACCCATATGTGATGACTGCAGATGCATAGCTATAGGACATCTGCATTTATGGTAGGTTTGAAACTGTACTTTTTTCATGCACTTTTCTCTCAGTCGTGTCTTTGAACATTTCCCCTTTTGCATTATCATTGCCTTGAAGTGTTATTACACTTGCACAGCCATATCACAAGATCTCTTTCTTGGCCATAACCATGACTACAACTTGAAAAAATTAAATATAAAACCAGGATGCTCAGCCCTATCTAGCAAGCTGTCACACTTGATAACATTTGGCGGATGAAGGAATGGCTTGGCTTTCGGTAATTTGACAGTGAGTGTTTCTCAGCTAAAGGGTCAGGTAGTGGCTGTCCGGCATTAACTATTCATTCCATTTTAGCATTTTGCCCAGATGGAAGTGCTGACTTACTAGTTTGAGGAGGCATGTGAGTGTTGTAAGGTGATTTAAGGTTTCCTGAGTGTTACATTGCAGCATCTCACACTGAGGATTAGACTGTCTTATTGGGTCACTTATAATAATTCAGAGATTGACAGTCATTTTAGTGTTCATAACACTTGCATTTCTGCTCATTCATGTCAATCATTGCCTAACTAGTTTTTCAAGCCTCTGTGAGATTAGTGCCTGTTTTGCATTGCTGCTTCACCAAAGTCTGTATGAGGTACATACACTGTTACTAAGTACTATAGAACCTTTATTTGTTTCAAAACCATTTGTAGTTTGACTGTATATTCTATTGGAAGTGGTTTCAGTCATCTCCAGTTTAGGCCCTGAAATCCAGTTAATAAATTTTTAAAATGGTTTATTTCTTCCATGCACGAGTCTTGAGTTTGAGCTTTGATGTTTTTTTATTGTTTCATAGTGGTTTCCTCTGTGAAGATGTTTGTGTGTATTTCATAGATAGGTTTGTCCCACAAAACTCTTCACTCTTGCTTGAGGTTTTGCATGATACTGGTAATCAGGATTACTTTGAAGGGTTCAAGAAAGGAATTAGATAAAAACATTAAAAGCATGTTGTGCATTTATTTTGCAGAAAACAGGACAATGCCATAAATCAAGAAAAAATGCAAGTCTGTTTCAAAAGTATTTTATTAAAGAGCCACAGATAAAAGGGCTAAAGTAAATTATTTTGAAATGGCAGATGAACCAAGGGAAGGAAAGAAAAAAAAACTAAAAGTCTAACAGAAAGAAGGTAGAAAAGGAGAGAAATAATAAAAACAACTTCAACTAGTGGCTGTAATGGAGGTTCACCTTCAAAGGTTCCTGCCACAAATGCATCTGCCCAAAATTATAAGGGAAAACTATCTCCAGGATCTGTCATAAGGGAGAACAACAACACATTCCTGTGGACTTTCCTTTTATGTAAAGAAGTTTTTGAATGGCGAATGCGTGTGTGAAAAAATCGTGTAAAAATTGTTTTTTTTTTGTATATGCATTTCTACATTTGGGTGTGTTAACATTGTCAAAGTGGCAGAGTATTGTAGTTTTGGGGACCGCCACTGAAATGTTTGTATGAAAACTTTTATTTTTCTGTCGAGGTTTACCAACTTACCCAGGCCTCACTACCTGCCTTTCAGGATCTTTTTTTCAGCTAGCCATGAAACATATTGGGCTTTTTACCTTCCATGTTTGCAAGATTTCTCATGAAGTTTTGGGCATCAGGCCATCTCCCTCACTGCGTCAGCCACTGATTGATGACTCTGCTGTGACCAGACCTGGTTTCTCAAACTGCTTAGCACTGTCTCTTGGTCCATCTTGTGTAGCTTTTTATGAAGCTGCTAAGGACCAGAAGTTAAGATGTATCCACTGTGGCTGTTGGGCTGTTCTTACCGAGCAGGGGAGAACCACTCTCATCAATCTCAGGGAAAGGAGCTGGCAAAGTCTTACTACACAGCTGGGCTAAGGTGCCTGATTTCTGTGCTAGTGCACCAGCCATAGGTTGGTCTTTTTTTCCAGGGAGTCTACCAGGAAAAGAAAGCTAAAAGTTAAGAATGTTACTTCCACTGTTTCTCTCGCTATGGAAGACTCGTAGCCGGCCTTAAGCATAGGCCAACTACGCAGTCGCCTAGGGCGCCACTCTAGCAGGGGTGCTTTTCCAGTAAACTGCATGGTGTAAATAGACCAGGATGGGGGCACCAGGTGGTGTGTGGGGGGGCACTGTGGATCCCTTTTGCCTAGGGCACCACTTGACCTAAGTCCGACCCTGTGGTTTTTGCTAAAGGATTGCTTCAAGCCTTTAATATTTTAAATCCTTTCCCTTCACTGACTTCAAGTAGAAGAAGAAAAATAATTCATTTTCTTTCCCTGTCAGCGGAGCAGAGACTGAAGTGTAGTGTTTTTCTTCTGAGAATTCTTGTCAGACTGAAGATTCTAATTCTGAAGAATTCCCTCCAAATGAGTTATATTTACTAAAAATTGTAGCTAAAATGAAAGATTTGTTTCAGTAGGAACAGAATGACATCCCAGTCTCCCAGAAGAAATGGGATAATTTATTGCAATTTGAATATTCCTCACACTATAAATTTAATTTATTTACATTTGTTTATTGGGAAATTCTGACTGGACACCGGTCCTTTTTCAGCGGAGGCCCGGGGAGAAAAGCTCCACAAGTACAAATAAGAAGTCTTACAATAGAAAATGTTACAATAATAGATGATTTTACAGTAAACAATGTGGCATGCGGAGTACACAGCACAGTAGTAAGAACAAACATCAAAGAGTAATGAGTACAAGACAGTATTAAAATTGAGTACACAAACGATACCCAAGAATTAAATTGATAAGATAAAGAAATAACACTGTTAATAAGTGGCTGTGAGTTTTGTTAGTTTGGGTTGGAGCAAGGGCAGAGCCAATGCATTTTTAGGTGAGACTTGAGAGTGGTTTTGAATGTCGGATGTCCCTCCGGTTTTATCAGCTTTTGAGGATGTTTTCTTAGCCTATAAAATACTTGACAGTCAATCTCCTGGTTCTAAAAAGTCTGATAAATATAAAGTACCTCAGACAAATAAATATATTTTTCCTAATCCAAACCCAGATCCTGCTGTTATTTCTATATCAAAGCCATCTTCTGCCAGACATATTGTGAATGCTAACCCCATTCAATTATGACAAGGATGGAAAAGCATTTGATAGAAAAGTTTATTCTTTTATTACTTTAGCCTTTAGAATTTTGAACTGCCAGGTTCATGCATTGACATTTATAGTGATTTCTAAGAATATGAAAAAGTCAACTGTTAACCTTCCTTCTTCAGAGATTAAAATTTTACTGAACTTAGTTGTAGTGTCTGCTTCTTAAATAACGAAACAATCATTAAGTGTTCTATGACTCTGCTGATACTGTTTACAGGACTAATACTACATGTTCAGTTATGAGAAGATTTGCTTGGGTTATGTTCTCAGAACTTATCAGAAGATGTTAAAGCTGAGGTTTTAAATCCTACAATTAACAAAGATGTTTTGTTTGGCCTTTCTGCTGCTGAGGTCCTTAAAAGATTTCATAAGAGGAAAGCTGATAAGGGATTACACAAATCTTTCAGTACTCCTTTTCTAAGTTCAGTAAAAAAAAATGTTCTTTCCAGTTCAGGACCCTTTTACAAAAAGGAAAAAAGATGTCTCAGTAAGGTCCAAACAAATAGAATTTTAAAAAGCAATGGCAAGGAGGATGAAAGAGGGAGCCTTGCAAAGCCAAGGTCAGTCCAAAATTTCAGAATGACTACTTGCCCTTTCAAGTCCCCCCCCCCCCCAGCAGTCCTTTAAAACTGCCTTCAGTCTAGGTCTTCCTCAGTGGCATCAAATTATCTCAGACAATAAGGCTCTGAGAATAATCGAACAGGGTGCAGATGGCAAAATTGGAGCCCCTTCCCCTTTTTCAGTGGCTTCCTCCTCATCCTGCAAATCAGACTATTCAGTTTCTTGTAGTTTTGGAGCACATTGTCGCATGAAATCATAGAACCAGCGTCTCAGATCAAATAGTCTTGCTGAAGGATATTTTTAGTGTCAAAGATAGAAGGAGCTTGGAGATCGGTTCTAGACCTCTCCTCTCTCAATTTTTATGTTAAACTCCCAAAATCCAGGATGCTGTCCCTCCAGATGTTCATCGTGTTTCACTGTTGCAGTCATTACAATTGGGTTATCCTGCTGGCAGGCTACCCGCAGTCGGCCTGAATTCCAAAGTCTAGGTCTGGCGTCGGTTGCTGTCACCTCCTCCCTGACGTCAGTGCACCAGGGGTATAAAAGATGCAGCCGACGCCATTTTCTTCAGTCTTTCTTGCCGCGCGGTGCCCAAAGCAAAAGCAGTTCGCAAGTGCCAGTTCACCAACTCCTGAGATTTTCAAGTTCGAATTTCAGAACCAAAGTCTTCATTAAAAGCTAAGTACCCCATTGGGGAAACTTTTTTCTTGCTCCAGTCCGATGTCAGAAAAAGTTAATAATTGTATTTCTTGTGGGAAGCAAATACCTCATAAGGATTTTAATTCTTACTGCATTCCTTGCCTAGGCCCTGACCACGACGTTGCTAGTTGTCAGTTTTGTGCTAGATTTAACCAGCGCACTGTTAAGCGTCGGTACGATTTTGCATTTCATTACTTTGGCAGAAGATTTAATTATATGATGCCGTCGGAACAGCCGACTACCGGAGTTTACAAAAAACTCAAGGAAAAAGAGAAGGGCAGGCATCTGAGGTCCAAAACCGACGAGGCTTCTTCTAGGCCAGTCGCCGGTTCTCAGTGAGGCGCTTTCGCAGCCCCTGACGACCGCTACTTTAGAGCCGCAGGCTGATACCGACTCCCACGTGGAGTCAATCAGGCCTACAGAAACTCAAGGTATAGGACCTTTGGAAACAATTCCCTCAGATGGGTCAGGAGCCGCTGAGCAGGCATCGGCTTCTGAGGGCGTTTTCAGGCCTACACAATTATATGTTAAAACTACTTCAGCTACAAAGGCAAAGACTAAAGCAGCTTTAAAGACAAAGAAACCAGTACAACAGCCCCATGGAGAGGCCTCCATGCCTAAAAAACAGATGCTCAAAATGGCCAAAGTCCTAATTACTTTGATCAGGGGTTCTCATCCCCCTCCTGACAAGAGGCCTAGGCAAAAGGAAGAATGTGATTCATCAGATCAGGTTTCCATTTCATCTGATTCCTCTTCTGATCAGGAATACTCTCTTCCTCCTTATGAGGATTCTGATGCTGAAGAATCTCTCCCCTCAGCTTCTCCTCCTGAGGATTATTCTTTTGGGGAAACACGCCATACTATGAGGGAGCATTTCCACTGGAAGAGCCAAGATTATTCAGAATCTAAGAAAAGGCTCAGAGACTTTCTTTTACTGCCTCAGCACAGGCCCCTGGCTATTCCACCTGTGCTAGACATTGTAGATGATGTATTTTCAGAGTCCAGTCTGACTCCAGACTCTTTACCTCTAGCTCCTGTTAAGCCCGACAGATACTACAGGGTCCCAGACTCCCACAAATTTCTTTTTAAAAACCCTGCTGCTGACCCAGAAACTCTCTCTCAGGGTCCCAAGGAGGTCAAGGCTTCCACTGCAAAAAAAACTACCCCCTCTGATAGAGATTCCAGGGCACTGGACAGATGGGGAAAAAAGATCTACACTTCTGCTACCTTGGCTATAAGGGCTTTAAATTGTCAGTTTCACATGCTTAAATATCAGCAATACATTATGTCACTGCTTAAACAGAAAATGTTGAAAAATTCTGAATGTGCAGAAAATAAAGAAATGCAGGATTTATTGCATGCAGCTGAACAAGTTGGAAAGCATACTTTACAATGTGGTTTTGATTCTTTGGAGGCCTCCTGCAGAGCCGCTGTTACGGGTTCTGTCATTAGGAGGCATGCTTGGTTAAAGGAACAGAATCTGCCTGATCATGTCAAAGCAAAATTATTAGATGCTCCATTACAGCATGATACCTTGTTTGGTGTTAAAGCAGAAGAGGTGTTGAAGAAAATGGAGGACAAAGCCAACTCTATGCAAACAGTTAAGGATTTCTTACAGGTACAGCCTCCAAGATTTAGCAGACACTGGCCTACAAAGACTTGGTCCTTTCCAGTGTCAGACAGGCCACAAAGAGGCAGATACAGACGCCCTAGAGGCAGATCCCAGCCCCAAGGCTCATAGAGGTCTAAACAATGGGGTGCTTCTACCTCCAAAAGCGGAGAAGACAAATCACAGCCATACAGGAAGCAGTCCCAATGACTTCCCCCTGCCAGCGCCAAGCACTTATCTTCTGGCAGCTCCTTTAGGGGGAAAACTAGCACTTTTTTCTCAAAACTGGCACCTAATCACCCAGGACAAGTGGGTCTTGAACATAGTGTCACAAGGTTACAGGTTCCACTTTCACACCACACCATGCCAAGAGCAAACGGTATGCCGGACCTGCCAAAAAATCAGTGGGCAGAGGCACAAAAACAAGTTTCATCCCTCATGGACATGAGGGCCATTCAGCAAGTACCACAACAAGAGCAGGGACAAGGATTTTACTCACGACTTTTCTTGGTGCCCAGAAAGGACAAAGCATGGAGGCCAATACTGGAAGTATCAATTCTAAACACATACCTGGATATTCCAAAATTCAAAATGTTGACTCTGCAACAGATTCTGCCCATGCTGGGCAAGAAGGCTTGGCTTGTGACTTTAGACCTAAAAGAGGCATACCTGCATGTTCTAATCAGACAATCATGCAGAAGATACCTCCAATTCATAGCTGGCTCAATGCACTACCAATTCTGTGCACTGCCCTTTGGCTTATCTACTGCGCTGAGGGTCTTCACAAAATGCCTGGCATCAGTAATTGCTTTTTGCAGACAGAGGAATACAAATATATCCTTACTTGGACGACCACCTTTTTCAAGCAGAGAACAAGGACACACTACTACAGCATCTGGCATTTGTAAAAAGATTATTAACATGCCTAGGGTACACAGTAAACGAAAAGAAATCAAAACTTGTACCCTCTCAAGAGATAATTTTCCTGGGTGCAAGCTTAAATACAACTGCCCAGATGGCTTATCTCATGCTAGACAAACAAAGGCAACTGACTGCTTATTTCAAAAAGTTGGCAACAAACACCCAGGTAACTGCAAGAAAAATTCTGCAGGCTTTGGGCTTCATGGCATCCTGCATTCTGCTAATTCCATATGTAAGACTGCATATGAGGAAACTACAATGGTATCTAAAAAGTGTTTGGACTCAACATTGCCACAGCCTGAAACAATAATTACACTCATTCCCTGCCTGCAACAGGAGTTTCGATGGTGGGCAAAGGCCTGTCACCACAACAAGGAGCAGCCATTCACCATACCCCCAGCCAGGCAAACATTGACAACAGATGCATCGGATTATGCCTGGAAGCTCCACTAGGCAGGAAGATGTATTCAGGGCTCATGGTCTGCAATCCAAATGCGTCTGCATATCAACTAATACGAGATGCTAGCTGTTCAAAATGCCCAAGGACCTACTTCATCCAGGACAACTACTGTTAAGGACGGACAATACTACAGTCATGTGGTACATAAACAAGCAGGGAGGCACACATTCCTACCCCCTTTGCAGACTAGCCATGACTTTGTGGGACACAGCATTGACTTACCAGGTACATCTGCAAGCACAATTCCTGCCAGGAAGGATAAATACTCTGACAGACAAACTAAGCAGAAACCTCATGGATCCCCACGAGTGGAAATTGGATCCACAAGTCTTCAGCATAATAACAAGGAATTGGGGATGCCAGGACATAGATCTATTTGCCTCCCCTCACAACTGCCAACTACAGAGATTCTGCACAAGGACTTATCACAAGCAAGCATGGAAAGTGGATGCTCTATCTTTCAGCCGGAAAAATCTAAAAGTATATGCCTTTCCCCCACTGCCTTTCCTCCCCAAGGTACTCCTAAAGGTCAGACAAGAGAAGCCAAAAATGATCCTGATTGCCCCAGACTGGCCCCGCCAGCACCGGTACCCAATCCTCAGGAACTTGACTCATTGCCCAGCATGGACATTACTTCAATTTCCTCACTTAACTGACCCAGCAAAACAATCAGATCCTGCACAGCCAACTCAGGACCTTAAATCTGGCAGCATGGCGGATAATGTAACTTTTCAAAACACACCTGTCTCTAAAGCGGTGATGGATATTATCTTGGAGGCCAGGAGGGCCCAGTACCAGAAAATCTTATGCAGAAAAATCGAAGAGATTCTGTGCTTGGAACCAGGCACAAGGAATTAACATGACTGTTCCAAATATCCCTCAGATTTTACAATACTTAACTGAGATGCTGGACAAAGGCCTATCCTTTTCATCAATTAAGATTCATGCCTCTGTCGTTTCAGCTCACTACAATACAGAGCCACCTATTTTTTCTCATCCTTTATTAAGGCAGTACCTCAGAGGATCCAAAAACTTACGGCCTCCAAGGAGATCACCAATACCTGCATGGGACCTCAGTTATGTCTTGGAAAAACTCACTCTGCCTCCTTTTGAGCCAGCCGCTACAGCTGACGTAAAATTTTTATCATGGAAAACAGCTCTTCTCCTAGCAATAACCTCTGCAAGATGAGTCACAGAGCTACAGGCAGTCATGGCTGTGGAACCTTTTATCATTTTTCATCCAGATAGGGTTTCTCTAAGGACAAACCCCACATTTATGCCTAAGGTAGTGTCCAGTGTGGCCCTCAACCAAACTATTCATTTGCCTACCTTTTATCCAAACCCACAGAATAAGGGTGAGAAACTTCTGCATTATTTGGACATACACAAACAACTGTGCTTCATTGGACAGAACCAAAGCTTTCAGAAAGACTGAGCAATTACTGGTAGCATATGCTGCAGGATCACAAGGAAAGACTATCTCAAAGCAGACTATTTCCAAGTGGATAGGTCACTGCATTCGTTTATGCTATTCTCAACATGGAAAATCAGTGCCTAAGGACATTAGGCCACATTCAACCAGAGCAGCAGCCACTTCAGCAGCCTTCCTTAGAGGAGTGCCAACCAAAGACATTTTAGAGGCTGCAACCTGGAGTTCAGTGCACGCCTTTACAAAGCACTACCAATTACCACTCTACTCCAAATCCAGGGCAGGCTTTGCCACTGCAGTCCTGCAGGGCCTCATAGCCGCTCCTAATTCTATTTAGCTCCAGCCTCCCAACCTTAGCTTTGGGATTCAATCCAATTGTAATGACTGCAACAGTGAAACACGATGAACATAGTACAGTTGTGTACCTACCATAAATGTAGATGTTTAAGTGTATTCACTGTTGCAGTCCAGGATGTCCTTCAAGGATGCATCTGCAGTCATAACAAATGGGTTGTCCTGTCGTCAGGCAGCCCTTCGGTCGGCCGGATTCCAAAGTCTGGGTCCGGCTTCGGCTGATGTCGCACTTCACCCGACGTCATCTCTGCTGGTCTTCGGGTATAAAGGCATCAGCCGACGCCATTTTCCTCAGTCTTTCTTGCCGCGTGGCGCCCGAAGCAGAAGCTGTTCGCAAGTGCCGGTCGGTCAGATCCAGAGATTACTACTACCGAATACTCCTCGAAGACTTCTAAAAGCTAAGTACCCCGTTGGGGACTCTTTCTTGCTTCAGCCGATGTCAGAAAAAGTCAATAACTGTTTAACTTGTGGGAAACAAATACCTCATAAAGATTTCCACTCTTACTGCCTGCCTTGCTTAGGCCCAGACCACGACGTAGCAGCCTGTTCAGCCTGTGCTTCCTTCAACCGAACGCTTAGGCCGGGTCGGAGTTTGCTGAACAGTTTTTCGGCTCAGATTTTGCGTACATTATGCCGTCGGATCCTCTGACTACCCAAATTGTTAAAAAACACAAAGAAAAAGACCGACACTCGCGGTCCGCGGTTTCAGCCGAAACCACGGTTAAGCAAGCCGCGAGTGTCTCGGTTTCGGCCAAAACCGAGAAAACCGGTCAATCTTCAGCCGAATCCATGACTACTACTGAGGCTCCTGCTACCTTAGTTGAATCGGCCTCTGAAGTTTTACCTACTACTGTGGTTCCTAGTGATTTATCAGACACCATCCCTTTGGATGTCTCTACCCCAGCACATGGTGCTGCTAGGCCTCCTGCAGCCATGTCTATTAAGGCCTTTGCCAGGGCTAAAGCAGCCAAAACTGTTAAATCAGTGCCTGTTAAGCCCCCCTCACACAGGCCCTCTTCTAGTCCACAAATGCTTACTCTGGCAGAGGATTTATTATCCTTAATTAGGGGATCCCAATCTCACCCAGACAGGGCCTCTCAGCCCCCAGAAAAGAGACCTAGAGCAGAGCCCCCCCGAGCCAGTGTCCTCTGATGATTCTTCGGATGACTCAGACATTACAGATCAGCCAGAGGCTCCTTTTTCTACTTATGAGGATTCCGATGCTGAAGAATCCATTCCATCTGCCACTCCACCAGAGGAATTTTCCTTTGGAGAAACTTTACATGCCATGAGAGAACAATTCCAATGGCAGGGACAAGATTTCTCAGATTCAAGAAAAAGGCTTAGGACATTTCTGCACTTACCACAACATAGGCCCTTAGCTATACCTCCAGTACTGCCTGTTGTGGATGATGCATTTAATGATGTTTGCACTGCTCCTGATACTTTACCTCCAGCCCCTGCCAAACCAGATAGATTTTACAGGGTGCCAGACACTCATCACCACCTATACAAGGCCCCACTTGCAGATCCTGAGACTATATCCCAGGGGCCTAAGGCAGTAGCCTCGACCTCAGCAAAAAAACTTATTCCTTCTGAAAGGGAATCCAGGTCCTTAGAGAGATGGGGGAAAAAAGTTTACACCTCTGCTACTCTCTCAGCTAGAGCTTTAAACTGTCAGTTTCATATGATCCAATACCAAGAGTTTATGCTTGATCAGTTAACTAAGAAGCTGTCCTTTGATGACTCCTTAGATAAGAAATATGTTTTAGAAATGGTGAATAACATTCAGCAGGTTAGTAACCATTCTTTAAAATGTGGCTATGATGCACTGGAGGCTTCATTTAGATCAGCCATGACTGGCACTGTGATAAGAAGGCATGCATGGTTGAAAGAACAGGTCTTGCCGGATCATGTTAAAGCAAAGCTGTTAGATGCTCCTATGGATAAGGCCAGTCTATTTGGTACACCTGCTCAGCAAGTAATGAAGAAAATGGAAGAGAAGGCAAAATCTGTACAAACAGTTAAGGATTTCTTACAGGTTCAGCCCCCAAGGTTTAGCAGGAACTGGCCTGCCAAAAATTGGTCTTTTCCAGACTCCTCAAAATCTCAAAGAGGCAGGAATAGACACTCTAGAGGCAGAAATCAATCCAGAGGAGGTGCCTACAGAGGACGACAGTGGCAAGGCAATAACCGAGGAACAGACACAACCACTGCCACTGCAACAGGATAAACACAGTGACTTGGCTCTGACACCGCCTTCCAGGGAGCAAATAGCAGCACCTTTAGGCGGAAAGTTAGCCTTATTTTCGAAAAATTGGCACTATATCACAAAAGA
The DNA here is from genome assembly GCF_019279795.1 of Protopterus annectens. Lineage (NCBI taxonomy): Eukaryota > Metazoa > Chordata > Ceratodontiformes > Protopteridae > Protopterus > Protopterus annectens. Next base: position 217,197,683 of record NC_056733.1, on the reverse strand, counting down.
CAAGTGGATTTTGCAAACCATAGACCAAGGCTACAGGTTCCACTTCCACACCTTACCAGTAAAAAGAGGAATGCCAAACCTACCTCCAAATCAAAAAACAGAAGCTCTAAAGCAGATAGCTCAATTAACAAAGATGAGAGCTGTGGAAAGAGTACCAATAACAGAACAGGGCAAAGGATTCTACTCCAGACTCTTCCTAGTACCAAGAAAAGAGAAAAGTTGGAGACCTATTCTCGATCTGTCCGTCTTAAACACATACATCATTGTCCCAAAATTCAAAATGCTGACCCTACAGCAACTTCTTCCCATGCTGGGCAAGGAGTGTTGGCTGGTAACTCTAGATCTCAAGGAGGCATACCTGCACGTCCCCATACGACCAAATTGCAGAAGATACCTCAGATTTCTTGCAGGATCAGAGCATTATCAATTCTCAGCATTGCCCTTTGGCTTATCTACTGCGCCCAGAGTATTCACAAAATGCCTGGCATCAGTAATCGCTCACTGCAGGCTACAGGTAATCCAAATTTATCCATACCTGGACGACTGCCTGTTACAAGCGGACAACAAAAGCAAGCTGACAACAGATTTACAAAGAGTCATTTGCTTACTACAAGCCCTGGGATACACAGTCAATTTAAAAAAGTCAAGACTGATACCATCCCAAACAAGAACATTCTTGGGTGCGGAATTGGACACAGTAAAACAAATGGCATTCCTAACTGCAGAAAAACAAGAACAACTCCCTCTTTACTTCTTGGCATTAACAAAGCAGAACAAACTAACAGCAAGAAAAGTACTGCAGGCCTTGGGCTTCATGGCATCATGCATAATCCTGGTCCCACATGCCAGACTGCATATGAGAAAACTACAGTGGTACCTAAAGAATTTATGGTCTCAACACAGGCACAACTTAGAAACCGAAATCCCACTAATCCCATGCCTGAAACAGGAGTTCCTATGGTGGGCTCAAGCATGCCAGTCAAACCCAGGCTTGCCCTTCCACAACTGTCAAGCAAACCAAACCATCACAACGGACGCCTCAGACCTAGGCTGGGGGGGCGCACATGTTGGACAAATGCATACAAGGATTGTGGACTCCAGACCAGCTGCACCTGCACATAAACCAAAAAGAAATGCTGGCAGTAAAACTAGCAATCCAGAAATTCAGACCATTCCTCAAAGAAGGCCATTTAATGATAAGGACAGACAACACCACAGTCATGTGGTACATCAACAAACAGGGAGGCACTCATTCATACCCCCTATGCAGAATGACTCTGGACCTTTGGAATATGGCTCTAAGCTACAACATCCAGTTACAGGCAATATTTGTGCCGGGAAAAGAAAACACCCTAGCAGACATGTTAAGCAGAACCACCTCGGATGCTCACGAATGGATGCTACACCCGGACATCTTCAAGGCCATCACAAAGAAATGGGGAATGCCACAAATAGACCTATTTGCATCCCCACTCAATCACCAGCTCAAAAAATTCTGCACAAGGACATACCACCCACTTGCATGGAAGGTGGACTCTCTATCCTTCAGTTGGAAAGGCCTGACAGCATATGCATTTCCTCCTCTTCCTTTGATGCACAAGGTACTACTGAAAATCAAAGAGGAACGTCCAAGGATAATCCTGATAGCTCCGAATTGGCCAAGACAACACTGGTACCCATTGCTGAGGAGCATGTCTCAGGGGAGAATGTGGTCAAATACCCCTGATGCCTTTGATGTTAACTCAGAACAACTACAACATCATGCACCCAAACCTAAAAACCTTGCAACTGACTGCCTGGAACATCACATAGCAGCAACTAACCCAGACCTATCCCAAAGGGTTAAAGACATTATCCTTGAAGCCCGCAGACTTTCAACAAGAAGGAACTATGCAGGAAAATGGAAAAGGTTTGTCATTTGGAGTACTGAAAGAGGAAAAGATGTGTCGCACATAGATATTGCTAACATCCTGGAGTACTTGGCAGAGCTTCTACATACAGGCCTGTCCTATTCCTCCATCAAGATACATGCATCAGCTATTTCAGCAGAATACAGCTTCGATCCACCTGTCTTTTCGCATCCTCTACTCAGGCAGTTCCTCAGAGGGATCAAGAATGTAAAACCTCCTAGGAAACCACCATTACCAGCATGGGACTTGAACTTTGTGCTAGAAAAATTGACACTCCCTCCGTTTGAACCAGCAGCAACAGCAGATCTTCAACACCTATCATGGAAAACTGCTTTTCTACTGGCAATTACTTCAGCAAGGAGGGTTTCGGAACTACAGGCCTTAATGGCAGTACAACCCTTCCTAATATTCCATCAAGATAGGGTGTCCTTGAGAACTAATCCTACATTTATGCCTAAGGTGGTATCCAGAGTGTCTTTGAACCAGGCAATCCACCTACCTACCTTCTTTCCCAATCCACAGAACAGGGGGGGAAAGACTGCTGCATACCTTGGATGTACATAGACAGTTACGCTACTACCTGGACAGAACCAAAGGTGACAGAAAAACTGACCAGCTTTTAGTAGCCTATGCAACAGGACGGGAAGGAAAAGCAATTTCCAAACAGACAATCTCCAAATGGATAGGAAATTGCATAAGATTCTGTTACTCCTACCATGGAAAACCAATTCCACAGAACATAAGACCTCATTCTACAAGGGCTACAGCCACTACCACAGCTTTCTTTACGAGTGGCAACCAAGGACATTATTGAGGCTACTTGGACCTCCGTGCATACATTTGCCAAGCATTATAATTTACCTCTATACTCTAGATCCCGAGCAGGGTTTGCCACTGCTGTACTGCAAGGGATCCTAACTACACCATAATTCTTCTTCCTCCTCCCTAGTTTGGCTATGGTATTCTACCCATTTGTTATGACTGCAGATGCATCCTTGAAGGACATAGTACAGTTTTGTACCTACCATAAATGTAGATGTCCGAACAGGATAGCATCTGCAGTCAGGATTACCTGTGGTACTCCTAGGGTATTTACCCTCCTAATAGCTAGCTGGGGGGGAGTCTCTTATGGTGTATTTGTTTGTATATATGTACATACATGCTTGTTTTTTGTAGTTGCCTTCTACTATTTTGGAAACATTGGCATTTATCCAAAATTTAGCTTTCCAAGAGGGCAACTGGCATCTGGGGCAAGAAACACTGAGGAAAATGGCGTCGGCTGATGCCTTTATACCCGAAGACCAGCAGAGATGACGTCGGGTGAAGTGCGACATCAGCCGAAGCCGGACCCAGACTTTGGAATCCGGCCGACCGAAGGGCTGCCTGACGACAGGACAACCCATTTGTTATGACTGCAGATGCTATCCTGTTCGGACATCTACATTTATGGTAGGTACAAAACTGTACTTTACCCACCCACCATCCCCCTTTTCTTTGCTGGACCATATCTGTACTTCTCTATTCTATACAACCTATGTGGTGTATTTGCTTGTAGATGAAGGAAACTTGTTACTTGAGGCATGCATGCTTTATAGACATATTTTTAGCCTACCCTTTTGGGGGCATCTGACATCTGAGGCAAGAAAAACTGAAGAAAATGGTGTCGGCTGCATCTTTTATACCCCTGGCGCACTGACATCAGGGAGGAGGCGACAGCAACCGACGCCGGACCTAGACTTTGGAATTCAGGCCGACTGCGGGTAGCCTGCCAGCAGGATAACCCAATTGTAATGACTTCAACAGTGAATACACTCGGACATCTACATTTATGGTAGGTACACAACTGTACTATCTTATAACCACCTGTACCCTTCCTCAGTTTCTTGATAAAGATGCTTGTTACCACATAGCAGTTTGCACAAAATTCATGTATATGACTTTTCCTGTGTCCTACCCTTTGCACTGTCTGCTGCACCAGTAGTTTTTACAAAGTGTCTGGAACCATTAATAGCTTATTGCAGATTTCAAGGTGTTCACATCTTTTGGTATGTGGGTGATTGTCTTATGTCAAGATTCTCTGACAAGTCTAGAAACTGGGGTTTCAGGTGAACTTACAGAAATCATCTCTTATTCCTTCCCACAGAAAAGATTTTCTGCAATGTCTTTTAGATACTTCTCTGAGAAGGGCTTTCATTCTTCTGGACAATGTAGAATTTTTATATTGAGAAATTCCTGGGCTGTAGTCCAAACAGTGTCTGACATCTGCCAGGAATTTTCTCAGGATTCTGGGTTTTATGTCCTCTGTGATTATCATGATTACCTTGACCAGACTTCCCAACATAAAAAAGTTTTGTTTACCTCAGTTCAGTCTTTTCGCCGTAACAGCATGCTTTAACTTTTCAGATTCCAGTGGTGGGGTTTGTAAGAAAAGAGTTACTGTGGTTGAGGTGAACTTGTCTCTCACTCCTGGTCTTCCCTTCGCAGTCTGGCACAATAGAAGCCTCAGATTTCGATTTGGGCAAGTGGGCTTCTCAAAAGGATGAAAGTACAAGGTCTGTGGAACAAGTAGGACAAACAAAAACACATTAATGTCAAAGAGTTAATGGCAGTAATAAATAATCTTAAGCCTTAAATTATCTCTGGTCTCTGGGAAGTCTGCAAGTAATCAGACAACAGTGCAGTGATGTGGTATAAACACAAAAAGGGAGGATAGTAAAGTTAACCCCTTTTGCAGACTTGCCATGACAGCCTGAGAGGGAGCAGCTGAACTCATTTTGACTTCATATGCATCATAAATACCGTCAGAGCAAAACATTATAGCAGACAGGCTGAGCAGGAGCAAGGTAGAATTTTGTTGTTGTGTCTTTCGGCTTTTCCAGGTTAGGGGTCGCCACAGCGGAACTCCGGTCCGCTAATGATTGGTAGTTGATTTTTACATGCCGAGTTACCAGCCCTAATGCACAACCTTCACCGAAGGTACGCCCATTCACGAATGTCGTAACGCAGAAGACGCTCTAGCTGAGAATCAAACCAGACAGCGTCTGACTGTGAGGCGACAACGCTACCGCAGCGCCACCACCGCAAGGCAGAATGTCTTGAATGGAAACCATACACAGGAGGTTATTTGATCCAACTGTGGGGAAATACCTCAATTAGATCTGTTTGCCTCCTTTTAAAACAGTTAAATTCTACTCCAGGATTCCTTGCAAACAGGCCTTGGAAGACAGATGTTTTCATATTCCCGTAGACAGGAATGTTTGCTTTTCCACCATTTCTTCTAAAGACTGAAATGGACTCCCCAGTGATGGTGTTGACTCCCTTCTGGGCCAGACAAGAGTGGTTCTCCTTTTTATTGAAAATGGCTTCCCAGCACAAAGATTGTGTGATACACCCCCTGAAAACGCTTCAGTTGACTACCTAAATGATAAAATTTTGATACATGTTAAGTGCTGTTTTTTTTTTTTCCTGAGGACATGCTGCAGGTACTAAAGGAGGCTAGCAGCCCTGCTCCTGGGAAATCATATATGTGTAAGTGGAAAAGATTTTCTAGTTGGTACAATACTAAGAACAGATCTTCGGTTCCACCAATAAGTGCCCACAACTGCCAAGATGATAATTCCACAATTTATTGTCAAAAAAACGAATAAAACGAATAAACGAAACTAAACGCACAGTAAGACACTAACAATACTTGAAACACAGCAAATGCGATACAATGATGTTCTTCGTTCCACATTGCTGCAGTCCTTACTATTGGGGGTAGTCCGCTGTCCAGTCGGCCCGAATACCAGAGTATATGGCTGACGTCGGTCAGGGCGCATTAGGCTGGCGTCAGTGCGTCAGGGTACTAATGCGCATGACCGGCGCCATATCCTCAGTCTTTTGCCGCATGGTCCGATGCAGAAGCAGTTTTGCGAGTGCAGGTTGGCGTTCTGAAATATTTCCGAAGCCGGAGTTTCAGACCGAATCAGAGTTGGCTAAGTACCCCGTTGGGGAACATTTTGGTTTTTCTTGCCTCAGTATTTAACCGGATGTCAGAAAAAGTGAATAACTGTATTTCTTGTGGGAAACAGATACCTCATAGGGATTACCATACCTTGTGTATACCTTGTTTAGGGCCTGAGCACGACGTTGTTGGATGCCGCTCTTGTGCTAGGTTTAACAAACGCACTATTAAGAGACGGTTAGACTGTGCCAGGTTAGTGTTTGGGAAGCGTTGCAATTATAAAATGCCGTCGGATGCTCCGACGCCCGCTTCGTCCAAGAAGCGCAAGGACAAAACAGCGAAGCCTAGGGTAGATGAACCGGCAGTCCCGGACGTCGGTTCTTCAGAAGGCTCAGTGGAGCCAGAGGTTTTGCCAGGAGTTTCTTTGGAGTCTCAGGCAGAGACTTTACTGTTACAGGATGTGCCTTCTCAGGAGGTAGGCCAGGCTGAGGGGGCTTCTCAGGTAACTGTTCTTCCCTCTCTTCCCAAGGTAGTTAGAGCCTCTCCTTCTGTTGCCAAAATTTCTTTGAGAGGTAGGCCAAGTTCAGCTTCAGTGGGGGCTTCTCCTAGCATTTCAGGTTCTGTGCCTAAGAAACATATGCTTAAAATGGCAGAAGATTTGATTACTATGATTAGAGGTTCTATGCCCCCTCCTGATAAGAGGCCTAGGGTGGAACCGGAGTTTGATAGTTTTGAACAGTGTTCAGAGGCTTCTGAGTCTTCTGCGGAAGATTTGCAGGAATATCCTCCTTATTCTGATTCTGATGTGGATGATTCCACTCCTACAGCTTCTCCTCCTGAGGATTTCTCATTTTCAGAGACTCTGCATTCCATGAGGGAGCACTTTAAATGGGAAGGCCAGGATTACTCTGATTCCAGGAAAAGGCTTAGGGAATTCTTGTTTATACCCCAGCATAGGCCCTTAGCTATACCTCCTGTGTTGAATGTGGTGGAAGATGTTTTTTGCAGAGGCTTCCCTGAACCCTGATTCTTTGCCTCCTGCTCCTGTTAAACCTGATCGGTACTATAGGGTGCCTGAAGCTCATAAGTATCTTTTTAAGAGTCCTAGGGCAGACCCGAAACTGTTTCTCAGGGACCTAAAGGTGTTAAGGCCTCTGTGGTTAAAAACCCTGTTCCCACTGATAAAGAGGCAAGGGCTTTGGATAGATGGGGAAAGAAAGTGTATACTTCTTCCACTTTAGCCATGAGGGCGTTGAATTGTCAGTTTCACATGCTTAAATATCAAAATTATCTCCTTTCACAACTGAAATCTAAGGTGGATGCTTTGGCGGAAGGTATTGAGTGTAAAGAGTTGCTGGATTTAGTTCATGTGTCTGAACAAGTGGGTAAGCATTCTTTGCAATGTGGTTTTGATGCTGTACAGGCCTCCTCGAGGGTGGCTGCCACTAGTTCTGTTCTTCGCAGGCATGCCTGGTTGAGGGATCAGAATTTAGCTGAGCATGTTAAGACAAGGATTTTGGATGCTCCTTTACAGTCTGATGTGTTGTTTGGTTCGCCTGTGGAAGCAGTTTTAAAGAAAATGGAGGACAAAGCTAAGTCTATGCAAACTGTTAAAGATTTCTTGCAGGTGCAGCCACCAGAGTTTAGTAGAAATTGGCCTACTAAGGGATGGACATATCCTGCTTATGATTCACAGTCTAGGGGTAGGTCTAGACGTGGTAGGGGCAGAGCTCAAGGTTCTTTTAGGCCTAGAACAGGGAGTTCACCTGCTCAGACTTCTGCTGAGGGCAGGGGTCAGTCCTTTCGTAAACAGACCCAATGACCTGCCTTTTCAGCTGCCAGTAGATCCTCGTCTGGCAGCTCCTTTGGGAGGAAGACTGTCTCTTTTCAAAGAAAATTGGGATTTAATCACTCAAGACAGATGGGTGTTGGATATCATTCACCACGGTTACAGGTTTTATTTCCATACATTGCCCCCTTTCAAAGGCATGCCAGACGTTCCTCCTCCACAAAGGAAAGAGGCTCACAAGCAAATTTCTCTGTTACTCCAAATAGGGGCCATTCAGCCAGTCCCTGTATCAGAAAGGGGCCTAGGATTTTATTCTCGCCTGTTCCTAGTACCAAAGAAGGGGAACACGTGGAGACCAATTTTGGATTTATCTATCCTCAACACTTATCTGGACATTCCAAAGTTCAAGATGTTGACGTTACAACAGCTTTTACCTCTGCTGGGCAAAGATCACTGGATGGTAACTTTAGATCTCAAGGAAGCTTACCTTCATGTGCCTATAAGACTAAGTTGCAGGAAGTATCTGCGTTTTGAGCTGGAAATTCTCATTATCAGTTCTCTGCATTGCCCTTTGGCTTATCTACTGCCCAGAGTATTCACAAAGGTTCTGGCTCCAGTGATAGCTTACTTCAGGCTACAAGGAATTCAAATCTATCCTTACTTGGACGACTGCCTGATTCTGGCTCAAGAAAAGGAAGACCTTCTACAGCATCTGGAATATGTTATAGCAGTGCTAAGATGCCTAGGGTATTCTGTGAACGAAATAAAGTCCAGTCTAGTACCCTCTCAAGACATGTGCTTTCTGGGTGTGAGACTGAATACAGCAGCCCAGATGGCCTTTTTAACCCCGGACAAACAAAAGAGTCTGTCACTTTACTTCCATCAACTATCTCATCAGTCCGTGCTGACTGCAAGGACAGTCCTTCAAGCATTAGGGTTCATGGCATCTTGTATTCTGGTGCTTCCCAATGCCAAACTGCATATGAGGAAGCTACAATGGTATCTCAAAATGTATGGACACAGCACTGCCAGGATTTGGACACTGTCATTCAAATAATACCTTGCCTTCAAAAAAATTTTTGTGGTGGGCTCAGGAATGTCACCTAAACAAGGGACTCTCTGTGACCCGGCCAGAGGCGAGTCAGATTTTAACGACAGATGCCTCGGACATTGCTTGGGAGCTCATCTAAATGGAAAGTGGATACAAGACAAGTGGCCTGCCAGACTACAGCATCTACATATCAACATGAAGGAGATGTTAGCAGTCCAGTTTGCATTAATGGCTTTCAAGGAGTTACTTCTTCCAGGGCAGGTGTTGATTCTAACAGACAACACAACTGTCATGTGGTACATCAACAAGCAAGGGGACACATTCTTATCCTCTATGCAGGCAAGCAATGATTTTATGGCAGCATGCGCTAAGCTTGGAACTAACTCTTCAGGCAAGGTTTCTGGCGGCCGCACAGAACTCCTTAGCAGATGTGTTAAGCAGACAAATCATGGATCCCCACGAGTGGAAACTGGATCTTCATGTATTTCAGAACTTGACAGTGTCATGGGGAACTCCAGACATAGATCTGTTCGCTTCTCCAGTAAACCACCAGCTGCCAAAGTTTTGCACAAAGGGGTTTCATCACACAGCTTGGAAAGTGGATGCTCTGTCTTTCAGTTGGAAAAACCTTCATGTGTATGCCTTTCCACCTCTGCCTCTTCTTCCAAAAGTGCTATTAAAAGTCAGACAAGACAAGCCAAGGATGATTTTGATAGCTCCAGACTGGCCTCGGCAACACTGGTACCCACTACTAAGGAGTCTGGTAAGGAAGCCTCCATGGCCTTTACCTTTGATTCCTCATCTGTTATCTCAGAAGGACGGTTATCTGCTCAATGTCAAGCTTCACTCTCTTCATCTAACAGCCTGGCATATTCTGTGTTGAAACACAGCAGGTCTCAACTTCCTCAACAAGTTTTAAATGTGATTATGGAAGCTAGAAGACCTAGTACAAGGAAAGTGTACGCAGAAAAATGGAAGAGATTTTTATTTTGGAGTACAGCAAAGAATTTGGAGATTTCTGAGCCTAATTTGAGTGTGGCTCTTCAATATCTTACTGAGTTATTGGACAAAGGTTTGTCCTTCTCTTCCATTAAGATTCATGCTGCAGCAATTTCAGCTCACTATGATTGTGACCCACCATTGTTTTCGCATCCTTTGTTCAAGCAGTTTCTTAGAGGGGCAAAGAATATAAGACCCCCACGTAGAGCTCCTACTCCTGCTTGGGATCTCAATTTTGTGTTGGAAAAACTTACTCTACAACCTTTTGAGCCTGCGGCTACTGCTGAATTGAAATACTTGTCATGGAAGACTGCTTTTCTGTTGGCTATTACTTCTGCAAGAAGGGTGTCTGAGTTGCAGGCCCTTATGGCAGTAGAACCCTTTTGATTTTCCATAAGGATAGGGTATCATTACGTACTAATCCTTCCTTTATGCCTAAGGTGGTTTCTAGTGTGGCTTTAAACCAAACAATTCATTTGCCTACTTTTTATGCAGACCCCCAAAATAAAGGAGAAAAGATTTTGCACACTTTAGATGTACACAGGCAATTGCGTTATTATTTAAGCAGGACTAAGGATTTTAGGCAGTCTCAGCAGTTATTTGTTTCTTTTGCTTTGAGTTCAAGAGGGCAAGCCTGTGTCAAAACAAACTATTTCTAGGTGGATTGGGTTTTGCATTGCATTTTGTTATTCCCATCATGGCAAGGAGATTCCAGCTGGGATTAGGCCTCATTCCACTAGGGCTACTGCCACTTCAACAGCATTTCTAAGGGGGGTGGCAACTAAGGATATTTTGGAGGCAGCTACTTGGAGTTCAGTGCATACTTTCTCTAAGCATTATCACCTTCCTATCTACTCTAAGTCTAGGGCTGGTTTTGCCACTGCTGTTTTGCAAGGCATGTTGTCAGCTCCTACTTCTTTATGATTTGCCAGCCTCCCTTACCTCTGCTTTGGGATTCTACCCAATAGTAAGGACTGCAGCAATGTGGAACGAAGAACATAGTACAGTTTTGTACCTACCATAAATGTAGATGTTCGAGGATCCACTTTGCTGCAGTCCAATTTACCCTCCCTCCTTCCCCTCTGTGTTTAGGGGTGGTTGTGTAGGTGAGGTTATAGGCTGATATTTTTGTATATATTTTTGTATATATTGTACATATTTTTGGTGCAGGTATTTTGGGCCTTGTCTTTTTAGGGTCTTCTGACATCTGGGGCAAGAAAAGACTGAGGATATGACGTCGGTCATGCGCATTAGTACCCTGACGTACTGACGTCAGTCTAATGCGCCCTGACCGACGTCAGCCATATACTCTGGTATTCGGGCCGACTGGACAGCGGACTACCCCCAATAGTAAGGACTGCAGCAAAGTGGATCCTCGAACATCTACATTTATGGTAGGTACAAAACTGTACTTTAAGCACTTTCAGCCAAATCAGCTGGCCTTCATCAGAACTAAGGCGTATTGCTATTACGCTGTTTAAATAACTTCATTGGCACCAAATTCATGTTCACTCTCCTTAAAGTTATACTAACCATATATTACATATATATGTATCCTTAAAATTCATTAATATTCATTATATCATCAAAACTAAAACACTATTAAAAAGGAACCAGAATTAAAATAAAAAATAAATGTTTATGCTTATTGACAACTCAATAGTTGTTTCGTTGTGACTTGACCTTTTAAACGTTTATTAATTGTTGCCTTAATGCTACTAGGAATGTTTATGTAATCTAGATATAATAATTTGATAATAAAATGAAGAACAACTAAAATAAATAGGGAAAAATTTATAAGTTAATAATCATATGAATAAGGGTTTAACTATTATTACCAGTTATATATACAAAAATCATTACTATTCAAATTACTCACTAAATACTAAATGATTATTAAGTAAATGAATAAATAAATACTAAATAGATAGATAATAAATACATTAAAAAATCCATAAATACATTAAAAATTCTTTAAAAAGTTCAGTAAAAAGTTGTTTATAAAAATTTTTTGACAGGTTTTGGACAAATTACTTTTAACACTATAATAAGGATTTTATTGAAATACTTTCATTTAATCCTGGTGGAGTGGTGGCATCCAACCATATTTGCCGCCAAGTCTCCTTAAATGCCAATATACTCTTGAAATCACCACCTCTCAGGTCTATTTCTATTATATCAAGTATACTAAACTTGAATTGATGTTCATTCCCTTTACTTTCTACATGTCGATATAAAGCATTCATTCTATACTTAGTCCTAATACTATAAGTATGGTCATATATGCATTTCTTAATACATCTTTCTGTTCTACCATCATAAAAACTTGGACATATCAAACATTTAGCCAAGTATATCACCATTTTAGTATTACAATTTCCTTGTTTGCATCGTATAATAGTTCTATGTCCATGTTGTAATGTTATCTTGTTGGTCTGTGACATATAAATACATTGATTGCATGATCCACATTTCCTGCTTCTATTATTATTATATATAAAATTTCTTTTCCTATCAATATTTTTATGTTGCATTAAAAACTTCATATTACTTCCCATTTTGTAAACAAAATTAGGCTTGGTACCTAATATTCTAACCAGATTCATATCTGTACTGATTAAATGCCAAAATTTATAGATAATTCTTTTAATTTTATCCACTCCATTATTATATTGTAAAATACATACTCTTTCATACTTGGAAACTGATTTGTTATTAAATATATTATTACTAAATATACTAAATTATTAGTTTTGATGATATAATGAATATTAATGAATTTTAAGGATACATATATATGTAATATATGGTTAGTATAACTTTAAGGAGAGTGAACATGAATTTGGCGCCAATGAAGTTATTTAAACAGCGTAATAGCAATACGCCTTCATTCTGATGAAGGCCAGCTGATTTGGCTGAAAGCGCTTAACATTGTATCGCATTTGCTGTGTTTCAAGTATTGTTAGTGTCTTACTGTGCGTTTAGTTTCGTTTATTCGTTTTATTCGTTTTTTTTTTACAATAAATTGTAGAATTATCATCTTGGCAGTTGTGGGCACTTACTGGTGGAACCGAAGATCTGTAAGTAACTGAGTGGATTTAATTCTGTTGTCGACCCAAAATACGGAAGACACCGGTGCTACTGCGTTGAATATGGACTCTCAGGCTTTGGTAGAACCGATTAATACTGATACGAACCCGCACACAAATTTAAACCTACTAAAACAGGAGATTATTGAACTGAAAGGCGAGCTTAAACTGTTAGCTGCCCTTGTCAATAAACTTTTGCCTGGTGATTATGCTTCTAAACAAAAAAAGACACTAATGGCGCATTCTATGTCAGAAAGTGATAATGTAGGCTGCCAACGATCATGTGCTTCTCGGAAGAAAAATATAGAAGGGGATATGATGGTGCAACAAAAGGAACCGAATGAGACAATATTGCAAAATAATCCTAACAGTTATGCACACGACAGCGAAGGTGAGCCTTTTAATGACAGTTTAGATATACCTAATGGGCAAAAGGTAATTAATCAAAGTAAATTTAATACGCTGGATATTTCAGTTCCTTTGTCCAGTAGCCAAGTCAATATCACAGATTTTACTTTTGACTTTTCATTATATGATATTGACTTAGAGGCTAAAAGAACAGGTACTAAATCTAAATGAGCATTGCCAGTTAAGACATATTCAGCGGTCACTGAACATAATATTAATGACAGTAAAGGGAATTTGTCACAACGTAAACCTGTACAACCATCTAATGCTTGTCCAGCTGAACATGCAAAAGAGAATCGTTTTAATCAATTTTTAACTTTTAATTGTGACATTGACCACAAGGAAGGAATGAATATTGTTGTTAATACACAAGTTGATGCTACAGAAGAGACTGGAAGTTTAAAAACTATGATATATGCCTTGGGAAAGAAACTAAAGACTATTAACAGATTGAAAATAGACAATGTGTATTTATCAAAATGTATAGACAATAAGATAGTTCCCATGGGGCTTAGATTTTTTAAGTTACCCATGGGTTTAGATCTGACTAACACTGGTAAACATGAATTTAATATGTTTTTTGATGAGTGTGGATTTAATTATATGAGATTATTAGTTAAGTATAATGATGAAAGATTGAGTATGCTGATACAAGAAGCTGAAAAACTTAATGGCTGTATTATGAATGATTTATTATTTAAGGAATGGGAAAAATTATATAATAGACAATTTGTGGAAGCTGAGAAATGGGTTGTTAGAATATTCCAACGCAAACAGAAAAAAATTGGTAAGGGATAGGAAACAATATAATAAAAGTACAGCTTATAATTGGCCCAGTCCCTGGATGTGTGATGCACAAGGTTACACTGTCTATAATAAATACAAATATAATAATAGTAGAAATAATAATAATAATATTCAGGATCAATATGGATTAAGAAGACAATATATGGGACAGGATTTTCAGAGATATCCAAGAGATATAGGTCAACCATATCAGAGAACCAATCAGAAAGAGAATTTTTACAGGAAAAAGAATTGCAACCAGTATTAACAGAAAAAGAAGTAGTTTCTTTACATAGAAGTGAAACTGATAAAACAAAGTCTTATAATATTTCAGATAATAATAATAATAATAAAGATAATAAACAATGTAATAATAATATAAATGTTGACAAAGCAGAAAATAGCAACAATCAAATTATCATTAAAGGGAATATTTATTCTTATAATAATTTTAATATATATAATTATTCTAACACATCCATTAAAACTGTTCATTTTCATTTATTTGAGAAAGGTATGAAATTCATACCTAATCCTAAATTCAACCTAACTGAAGTATTAATTGATTTTAAGAAATATATTAGGAAGATAAATTTGGATATATTTTTTGAAAATGTACCTAAAAATGATTATAAATTTGTAAGTAAGGGAGTCAATAATCAAATAAATACTAAGAGTATGTTTACGCCACCCAATCACCCTGTTGTAGATGTTTTTGACAAGGTAGTTACAAGAGAAATATATCAGGAGTATAATTACTTGAAACAGGGTACAAATATTAAAAATTTATCATATGAAGAATTACAATTGCTTTATGAAATCAAACATGAAAGTGATATTAGAATAATGAAACCAGATAAAGGGGGAGGTATAGTCTTATATGATAATATACAGTATATAAAGAAAATATATGATATACTATATTTAACTGGGAATTATGAGACAATCTCATTAAATGAATTAAATATAGCTTATCAGCGCATAGACTCATATATAGAAGAATACCTATTAGAAGGTAGAATTACTGATGAAATATACACATTTATTAAGGTAAAATTTCCTAAGGTAGCTACCCTGGTAGGTATACCTAAAGTACATAAAGATACTAAGGACCCACACCTTTAGACCAATAGTATCTGGTAGTTATTCTAAAACATTCCCTATGGGTAAATATATTGATATAAAGTTAAAGGATATGTATTCGGCCATTAAACATATGGTGAAGGATTCTTGGGTCTTTCTATCTAATTTCCCTGTTAAAGCAATATCGAATAGTGATACTATAATAGTGACAATTGATGTTATTGACTTATTTTCCTGCATTCCAAAACAAGAAGGTTTGGAAGCCTTTAATAGTAGTTTAATGAGACATACCAACCTAGAATGGGATGAAATATGTTTATTAGTAGAGATGATGTCAATAATATTGGGCAATAATTTCATTTACTTCGAGGGAGAATATTTTAAGCAAACCAGGGGGGGTTGCTATGGGGGCAGCATGTACCCCCATCTATGCCAACCTGGTTATGCTGTTTTGGAAAGATACTATAGTATTCCCCAGTAAATACTTTCAACATATAAAATATTCCAGATTCCTGGATGACATATATATATCTTATGGGAAGGAGAACAGAATGAATTGCTACTATTTATAGATTTTCTTAATAATAGTAGTGATTACTTGAAATTTACACACTCCTATAATAAAAAAGGCTTACCATACTTGGATACATATATTTACCATGACCAAGGTAAAGTTTATTCAAAAATACATAGGAAAAGTACCTTCTCTAATAATTACGTGGACTATTCCAGCTGCCATCCTAACAAAGTCAAATATAATGTCTTTAAAGGACAATGTATTCGTGCAGCTAGAATGGTCTCGGATTATGAAGAGATGAAAATCGAATTAAATTTTATTAAAAAATTATTTGCACAAAGAGGATATCCTATGGACATGATGAATGAGATTATTGAATATGTTACTGGACAATGGAATATTAAATATAAGCCCTTATTGGGAGCAGAGAATTCATTTAGTAATAATATATTTAATAACAAATCAGTTTCCAAGTATGTATTTTACAATATAATAATGGAGTGGATAAAATTAAAAGAATTATCTATAAATTTTGGCATTTAATCAGTACAGATATGAATCTGGTTAGAATATTAGGTACCAAGCCTAATTTTGTTTACAAAATGGGAAGTAATATGAAGTTTTTAATGCAACATAAAAATATTGATAGGAAAAGAAATTTTATATATAATAATAATAGAAGCAGGAAATGTGGATCATGCAATCAATGTATTTATATGTCACAGACCAACAAGATAACATTATAGAATGGACATAGAACTATTATACGATGCAAACAAGGAAATTGTAATACTAAAATGGTGATATACTTGGCTAAATGTGAGATATGTCCAGGTTTTTATGTTGGTAGAACAGAAAGATGTATTAAGAAACGCATATATGACCATACTTATAGTATTAGGACTAAGGATAGAATGAATGCTTTATATCGACATGTAGAAAGTAAAGGGAATGAATATCAATTCAAGTTTAGTATACTTGATATAATAGAAATAGACCCAAGAGGTGGTGATTTCAAGAGTATATTGGCATTTAAGGAGACTTGGTGGCAAATATGGTTGGATGCCACCACTCCACCAGGATTAAATGAAAGTATTTCAATAAAATCCTTATTATAGTGTTAAAAGTAATTTGTCCAAAACCTGTCAAAAAAATTTTATAAACAACTTTTTAATGAACTTTTTAAAGAATTTTTAATGTATTTATGGATTTTTTAATGTATTTATTATCTATTTAGTATTTATTTATTCATTTACTTAATCATTTAGTATTTAGTGAGTAATTTGAACAGTAATGATTTTTGTATATATAACTGGTAATAATAGTTAAACCCTTATTCATATGATTGTTATTAACTTATAAATTTTTCCCTATTTATTTTAGTTGTTCTTCATTTTATTATCAAATTATTATATCTGGATTACATAAACATTCCTAGTAGCATTAAGGCAACAATTAATAAACGTTTAAAAGGTCAAGTCACAACGAAACAACTATTGAGTTGTCTAAAATATAAACATTTATTTTTTATTTTTTATTTTTATTTTTATTTTTAATTTTAATTTTGTTTCCTTTTTAATAGTGTTTTAGTTTTGATGATATAATGAATATTAATGAATTTTAAGGATACATATATATGTAATATATGGTTAGTATAACTTTAAGGAGAGTGAACATGAATTTGGCGCCAATGAAGTTATTTAAACAGCGTAATAGCAATACGCCTTAGTTCTGATGAAGGCCAGCTGATTTGGCGCTTAACATTGTATCGCATTTGCTGTGTTTCAAGTATTGTTAGTGTCTTACTGTGCGTTTAGTTTCCTTTATTCATTTTTTTGACAATACTAAGAACCCAGGACCCTTTTAAAGCCTGTATACCTCTGGTTCTACAATGTTTGCGATGTGTTATCCTCTGTCCTTTTACTCTTCTATCAAGGTTTATCTTTTGGCTATTTCTGCTTGTCTGCCCTTAGAATATCCCTTTTTTGCTCTTCCTAAAGTCGAGCAGTTTTTGTAAAGGGTTTTACAAAACCATCTTCCTAAACAACAGGTGGCTTGTCCTTGAGATCTTAACTTTGTACTTCAAAAACTAATGCATTTTCCAGTGGAACCTTTCCATCAAGCAGATTTGAGGTTCTTAATTTGGGAATGTATTAATCATTGCTCTGACATCTGCAAGAAGAGTATCTGAGTTGCAACCTCTTATAGTGAGTAAATCCTATCTAATTTTCCACAAGGACAGTACAAGGTCTATGGAACAAGACACGTCCTTGAAAACAAACCCATCTTTTATGTCTAAAGTTGTTTTAGTGTCTAATTTGACGGTCTGCTAATCATCTCCCTGCATTCTGTCCAGGACCTAAAAACAAGGGGGACAGAATTTTACATACTCAGAATGAATACAGGCAGCTCAGATATTACTCTGAAAGAACAAAATTATTCAGGAAGGTATTCGGTTATTTGTTTCATTGTGAGGGTAAGAAAAAAGACAACCAGTGTCAAAGCAGACCATTTCTCGATGGTTGTCTCATTCTGTTTTGTTTCACTTTCAGGCATGATCAAGGTTCATAGGTAGGTACTAGGCTATTGGCCCTAGGGCCTATACAAGCCTAGCCAAAAAGGTACCCTGGCTTTCGCCACCCAAGAAAATTATTTTCCTGTGCCCCTGTCAAGCAGACCCACAGAAGTGATCCCCGGGGTGAGTTTCCTATTACCCATCCAATCATCAAGATTTTTCTTGAAGAGTGCTAATGAGGAACTCTGTTTGACATAGATAGGTAGTCTGTTCCAGAGTATGGGAAGTCTCTGGGACAGGAATCTATCCCTCCGGCATATTCTGTTTATTGTGGTGACAAGGTTTAGGTCCCTAAAGCGTGTAGCTTGGAGGGATTGGGATTTCTTTAAGTGGAGCATGTCCAACAGCTCTAGGTTTGACATAGCTTTGTATGTTAGGCAGAGATCACCTCTGAGTAGGCGATATGCGACGGAGTAAAGCTGGAGTTTTTTGAGTCTGTCTGCATAGGGCATCTGTTTGAGGCCAGTAATCCTTTGTGTGAGGTATTTTTGCAGCCTTTCCAGTTGTTGTAAATGTCTCACGCTTCCAGGGCTTTGGATTCTTCTTTGGCTTTTTGGAAAAGAGTGGACACTAGAAGTCTTCTAAAGGCAGCAACCTTGGTCCCTCTGTACATAATTTTACAAAGCATTACAAACTGGATTCCTTTTTATGGGTCCAGAACAGGTTTTTCTTGGACCATTCTTCTGGGGCTCCTGGATTCTCAAGTTCCTTCCTGTAATTCTAAGCTTTGGAAATCTACCCTAACAGCTTAGACACCAGCAACAGTGATCTAATGTCAAACATAATTCTGTTCTGTAAGTAAACCTAATAACGCTACAACGGCAAACACCAAACCTCAAAAAACAAAGTAATGGAACGACAAAAGAGGTTGGCCAAAAACGGAGGACCAGACACAACGAATTAGCGCTTTTGTTCTATTTTAATAAAACTAAAACTTAAATGGCAGTATTAATATAAAATGTTTTTTATAGTTACAAAGGTTATGATGTGTTGTTATATTTTTTTTGTATATTTATTAGGGTTAGTGTTTTATTTTATTTTTGATGGTTGATGCAGTGCATACTTTTTTTTTTTTTTTAACAGATAATTATTTTGTTGCTGACGTTATTGCTTACTCATTTTCTTCCAGTCTGCTCATTGTCAGGTATAAGTTATATGACATATTTTTTTCTTTAAGTTGCAGTGGGGTTTTTGGTATTTAATGTTTTTCTGATGAAGTTCTAGTTTTATTAAAATGGAATGAAAGCACTAATTTGTTGCATCTGGTCCTCTTCATTTTTAGCTAACCTCTTTTGTCATTCTGTTATTTTGTTTTTGGAGTATAACTAAACCTGTCATAACAGTAGGTGTTCTAATAGATCACTATTGTATTAGCCACTCCTTCCCTCCATCCCCCTTTTTCTGTATTAGATGTATTGCCAGGGTACAGATGTATACAATTTTATTTATATATTTACACATGTTTGTTTTTCCTAGTATTTACCGTTTCAGGGCTCTAGCCTCCCTGGTTGAGGAAAGAAAGCCCTGAAACTTTTGGTTCCCTAACCACTGCTTTTGTACAGCCCTTCTTGAGCCTGGCAGAGGTTAGGGCACATGGAAGGTGACCTGAAGCTTTGAATACTGTCTGGCAGTCATATCCTTAACAGGATGTAACCCAAACAACTTAGGCTCATATGCTATTGATTCTTGATCATCTTTTGAAGCCTAGCCATGCATTCCCAAGAAAATTGTAGCCCTTGTAATTATGAATAACCCATAGCCCTTGTATTTTAAGTATAAATAATTCAGTCTGTCAGACATTTACTTATTACCCCTATCCATAAGGGACATAGTTGCTAAACCAGGGGTAAATTTGCCATTTCCTATTCATTCATACAGATTATGTTTAAGTAGAGTGAGAGACATACTTTACATTATGTGTAGAGGAAACTGATTACAGAGAAGTGGTATTCTCTGTGATAACTATCCATCCCTCTGTGTTCTGTTTCCATTGCAGAAGAGAGTAAGATTTCTTGAGAGGATGTTTATGCCACCATTGAACTTGCAGATAATCAATAGGTCTGAAAAGATAGGATCCATTGAGGCTCTGTATGCAAGGCAGAGGTTGATTCTGAAAAGAGGGACAGGGCTTTAAGACTGTGTAACTTTAATGATTTAGGCCCTTCATGTTCTTGGTGAGAAAGTATTACAGTCATTCAAATAGTGTTAAGTATTTGAACATGTATAGACCGAAGGGGGCGTTATACTTAATGACTGTCCTAATTAGTGACAAATGCAGTAGAATGGTCACATCCCTTGACCTGGACACCATACCCTTACTAATAAGTTGTGCAGTGGAGAACAAATGTCTTATAACAGTCACCACATGGTGATGAAATGACAGTTAATTATCTACACTGGTTCCCAGGTCCCTGACTACTGAATAAGTTTTCAGGGGTGTGTTGTCAATGTAATAGTTGCAGAAAATGTCACGCTTGTCAGATACTATTATACATTTCTTGGCATTTAGTTTTAGGCCATGGTTTTGACACCAACAATTTGTTTGTTATGAAAGGTCCTTATGGAGGATTTTGGTGTCTTCTGGTGAGTTTACGATGGCACCAAGTTTGCAATACCCTTATTATTTGCTTTGACCTCTGTGAAGTAAATGTCAAAGAGGAATGGCCCAAGGACTGAACCCTGGTGAACACCACTAGTGAATATTTTTTTGGAGGAGGTAGAGCCACCCACCCTAATTTTTTGGGCTCCATTAGTGAGCCAGTTTGCATATATAGGGATTTACATTTAGTTGTGGGAGTTAATTAACTATATCCGAGTACAGGATGGTGTCCTATACCTTTTTGATGTTTAGATGTGCATTGTGTATTGATTTTTCCCTCATCCATTGCTTTAGTAACCCGCTCAAACAAGCTGACCAGGTCAAGCATGCAGGATCTGCCCTTGATAAAACTGAACTGGCTTGGGTCAAGTTTGTAGGTTACCTATGTCCTCATTTATTAATTCCATAATTTTTTCCATAGCCTTACAGATAATGCTGGTTTGATGTTTGGGTCTGTAGTTAACGTGGTCTACTGATGTTATACCTTTGTGCAGTGGGATGACTTTTGCTGACCTCCTTTCATCCATCACAAGCCTATCTGTAGGCTGATATTGAATAGCCTGTGTAGGGGATTTGACACTTCCTGTTTCAAGCTGGCAGGTAGGAACTTTGGTATGTTATCCAGCCTCTCAGAGGCTGTGGTTTGGGCTTTGAGCAGTGTTTTGAAGACTTGTCCTTGGGAGATTTGAGGGGTTGGCGTATATGTCATTTTGTGAACTTGTAATAAGGGGAGGGAGAAGGGGGTGAAGTTGGAGCTAAATTTCTCCACTAGTAGACTGGTTATGTTCACTGCTATGAGAATGTGATATAATTTACTGTTAGCCCTTTGCAGTGCAGAGCATTATTTCTGAGGTTTCTAAAACAGTTAAAGAAGGAATTGTGGTTGTCTTTAGCCTGGTGGGTGGCTATTTTTTTACCTTGTATTTATTTTGGTTGATTTGATTAGGGACTTTGTTCCTTGTAAAGCAGTGTGTTAAATTTATTTTTATTTGTAGTGATTTTTTCTTTTACTGTACAAAATTTTTATGTTTGGATTCTACCACAGGGGTTTATTTTTAAATTTGGCATTTTATTTACTTTGGAAGGAGACAAATGCATCTATACAGCTGTAACATATGTATAAAATGTGGTGGTACAGGATACAACATATACAAAGTGGTCAACAGTTTGGAAGGGTATGGTGAATACAGACTATTCTTGCCTCAGTTTTAGTAGATTAGCTTTAGCATAACCGTTGAACAACAAATTATTGGGCGATGCTTTCTGCTTCACTCTTACTTGGAGTTTACCTGATTTATTGTACAGTTTGACTTGGGAGAAAGTTATAACTGGTAGGGAACAGAGCTGCCGCATATTGGTGAAAACTAAGTCAAGGATTTTGTCACCCCTGGTTCAGGTACAGACTAACTGGTTCAGCAAGTTTGTATTTATGAAGTCCAGAAATATCTGGGCATACCTGTTGGGGGATGTAGAAGTCTCCCATTTGATGGAGTGGCAGTTGAGGTCCCTTAGAAGATTGTTGGTTGAATGAGTGCACAGGGACTCAATACTAAGCAAGTAGAAAGTATGGACCAAGGAAATCATAGAGGGGGTCCTGTCGTTAGCTATGATGTGATAAGGGGTTTTGTTAATTGTGAGTTGGACATGGAGGCATTCCAAATCGTTAACCTTTCTAACAAGTCTGGAGTTGAAATTTTGTTTTATGAATATAGAAACACTGCTGACTTTAGTACCCTCATCTGTTACTGTAGGCCTTAACACATGGTAAGAATTGCAACATTGCACTGGTGGTGCTCTTAATGGTCTTGAACCAGGTCTCCGTGGCACTTCATATAGCGATACATTCCAGGGTGAAGAATTGCTTACTGGAGTTTTTTAAGGCTCCTAGCAATACTTTTATGTCACCCAAATTCTATTTTGTTATATTTGGAACTTTCATTGTCCGATTTGCCTAAAAAAGGCACTAAGGGTGGGCAGGGATTTTGCCAATATAAGAAAGTCTTGTGGAACATAGATGCTGGCCATCCCTGGCAAAGCAGTTAGGACTGTCTTCCATCTCCTCCCAGGCTGATATATTAGACCTCCTCTGAATGATATCAAAATCTAAGCCAGTTGTTGAAGTCACCAAATTTTTGCTTGTATTTTGGCACCATTCTTGGAGATGGTAAAATGTTGTTCTATGCTAGGTTATTACCAGCCTCAGACACATATTCCAGAGCTCCTTCTTGCCTGTTTTCATACAATTTGCCTTATGCGCTTTTGATTTGAAGCAGTGTAAGCTATAGATGCACATTTCATGGAGGGTGAAATCTGAGATGAGTGTTTTGAGGTTGTTGAGGTAGGTTATGTTTAGGAGGTCTTTATGGTTTAGGTAGGTTGCTTTTAACAACCTCAGCAAATGTAGGTCTGTGTATATTAGTTCTGAAATGTGTGCGATAGATATGGTGTGGTGGTGTGCATTACAGCCATTACAAATAGCAGTGGTGTTAGTATTTGAGAGCTTTGCCTCCAATAACATTACATAACTACATCTTTCTCACGCTGTGTCAATTTAACTGTTCGGGAGTTGTCGGTAAATATGAGGGAATTGGTATATTATTTCAGTAAGCTTATTTGAACGAAGCTTGCTGCAGAGATAGCTTGAAAGTGTAAACCCATGGTTCCAAAAGTTTACTGTTGAGAGTTTCAGAGGTATTAGCACTAGTGGGCTTAGAACAGATTTTACTGGTGTGCTATCTGCTTAAAAACTAACAGTATAAGTCAAAACATGAAGAGCAACATGCCTTCCATTGCAAACTAGTAGCTCTTCATGCAGCTACTAAATATTCCGAACACTAGAAATATATGAAGAAGGTTATACAGGGAAAGTTATGGTTCTGTGTGCTTCATTATTACCAGTGTTATTCAAACCTAACTTATAGAGGCAGAGAAATTTTAAAAAATTCAAACAGCTGTCCGGTTTGTTTAGGAATCACAAGCTCAGAAATTACCCTATTGCTTTCTACTTCCATTAGAGTGAAAAAAAACAAAACTTTCCAAACTGTAGATCACAAACACAGGCAAAGATAAGTGCAGATCTAACAAGTTTATACTGTAACAATGGAAAATAAGTGCAATAAGTAGTTATCAATGTTGTTTTGAGGCTGACAGTTTCCCAAGCTTAATGTATATCCAGTGGTGTGGCCACCAAACCTTAAGAATAGCTTAGCTCTGAGTAAATAAGCCTAGGCTACTGCAGTAGTGATCTACTAAAACATCTGTTGTTATGGTAAGTGTATTTATAGCTACCATCTTGGATATAGAATGGTTACTGAACACTTCCGATTTCCTTCCATATTCATACCTTCCTGAATACAGAATAACTACTGAGCACTCATCTTTTTTATCCTCATTCATACCTTTTTGAATACAGAATGGTTACTGACACACTAATGCCCATAGATTCACAATGTCCTACTAAAACTGTAACCAAAGAGACCATAGAGAAGCTCAGCCACTTCAAATTTTGTGGGAGACTAGCAAGTCTTCCCCATTAAGCAGACTTTATCCATATATCCCTTGTGAAAATGCAAAGTCACTCATCTAGACTGGTTATAAAGGTTGCTGAGAGAAGTACTCTGCTTGATAGGAAAGGGCAGCCTATTCCAGAAATTCGGTGTACATGGGTTAGGCATGTATCACATCATCTTGTAGATGTGGTAGTGTAGGCTTGGTGTCTAGAATGGATGTTTGTTTTACCCCTTATTCTGTTTGGGTGAAGAAGTTCTAAGAGTGCTGAGTTATTCATAATATGGAACACTAAGCAGAGATCACCCCATTGGTGTCTCTGTGACATTGGGTAGAGGGAGATGGCTTTTAATCTGTCAGAGTAGTTAAGATTACTGAGATCTGATATTCTTTTGGTGAGGAGACATTGAAGTCTCTCAAGCTGATTTAGGTGCATAGTGTGAGGTACATACAGAAGGGTAATGATATTCAATAATGGGCCTAATAAGGGATGAATAAAATGGAAGTATAACTTCATTTTGGACCTTGATTAAATACTATGAGGGATATGCTGTTCAAGGTTGAGGGATTTTCTAACCATCACAGAAATATGGTGGCTAAAGGAAATTCTGTTGGCAACATACATACCCCAGTCCTTGATGACTGTGTCAGATTTAAGTGGGATGTTATCTGTGGTAAGTAGTAAAGATGCTAGATTTACCCAAGTAAACAATGTTGCAGTTCCATATCTTTCTGTGTATAAAATCATTATTGGGCATTTTTTACTTCCATTTCTCTCCACTCCTTCCTCGATGCAGAATGGTTACTGAGCACCGTCTTTGTCCATTCCCATCCATGACTTTCTGTGTAGAAAATGATTATTCAGCTCCTCCCATTTCCATCCCCATCCTTACCTTCTTGGGTACAGAATGGCTAATGAGCATGCCCCAATTCCATTTCCTTCCATACCTTCCTGGATATAGAATGATTGCTAAGAACCACTCCCAATTTCCATCCCTATCCATAACTTTCTGGGTATAGAATAATTACAGAGCATAACTTTCTTCCATTTCCATCCATACCTTCCTGGATGCAGAATGGTTACTGGGTGCTCTGTTTGTTTATCCCATCCATGCATTCCTGTGTAGGTAATGATTACTCAGCACACCCCATTTCCATCTCCATTCATACCTCAATGGATTCAGAATGGTTACTGTGAACTCTCAAATCCATCCATATCCATAGTTTCCTAGGTATTGACTGGTTACTGAACAATGCCTATTGCAGTCCCTTCTGGAGTTGGAAAAAAAAGTTGTTAGAGCAATTCCTTCCCAATTGCATTTCCATCCATTCCTTCCTTTGTAATGAATTACTGCTGAGCACTCACCATTTCCATCCATACTATCCTGGGTACACAATGGTTTCTTGTCCCCCCCACCCCCACCCCCAACAACACTCACATATACACACACACACACACACACACACACACACAAACACACTTTCTAGCCCAGTTTATGTCTCTGGCTTTAGAATGGCTACTCATTACTCCCCATTTCCATCTCTATCAGTACCCTTCTGGGTTCAGAATGGTTACTGATCACTCACCGTTTTCATCTCCATTTTTGCCTTCCTGGTACAGAATGATTACTGTGCACACCCCATTTCTGTCCTTATCCCTGCCTTCCTAGGTAGAATTACTGAGCACTCCCTATTTCCATCTCCATCTCTGCCTTCCTGGAACAGAATGAGTACCAAGCTCTCTCCATTTCCATGTACTTCAGTACCTGCCTGGGTACAGATGGTTATTTACATCCTTTCCTGAGTAAAAAATGGTTACTGAACACTTGCCATTTCCATCCCCATGCTTGCCTTTCTGGGTACAAAATCATTACTGAGCATTCCATATTTCCATCCATACCTTACTGGGTCCAGAATTACTACTGACAACACCCCATTTTCCATCTCAAGCTATACCTTCTTATGTATAGAATGGTTACTGATCACTTCACATTTCCATCTCCATCCATATCCTTTTAAGAACAGAGTAGTTACTAAACATTTCCATTTTCATCTCCATCCATACTTTCTTGGATGCAGAATAATTGCTAACCTCTTTCAGTTTCCATTCCAATCCATACCTTTTTGGATGCAGTATGGTTACTGTGCTTACCCCTTTTCTGTTCCCCTCTATAACTTCCTGGGTATGAAGTTGATGGTGATCACTCCCCATTTTCATTCCATCCAGGCTTTCCTAAGTACAGAATGGATGTTCTTCGTTCCACATTGCTGCAGTCCTTACTATTGGGTAGTCCGCTGTCCAGTCGGCCCGAATACCAGAGTATATGGCTGACGTCGGTCAGGGCGCATTAGACTGACGTCAGTACGTCAGGGTACTAATGCGCATGACCGACGTCATATCCTCAGTCTTTTTTGCCGCATGGTCCGATGCAGAAGCAGTTTTGCGAGTGCAGGTTGGCGTTCTGAAATATTTCCGAAGCCGGAGTTTCAAACCGAATCAGAGTTGGCTAAGTACCCCGTTGGGGAACATTTTGGTTTTTTCTTGCCTCAGTATTTAACCGGATGTCAGAAAAAGTGAATAACTGTATTTCTTGTGGGAAACAGATACCTCATAGGGATTACCATACCTTGTGTATACCTTGTTTAGGGCCTGAGCACGACGTTGTTGGATGCCGCTCTTGTGCTAGGTTTAACAAACGCACTATTAAGAGACGGTTAGACTGTGCCAGGTTAGTGTTTGGGAAGCGTTGCAATTATAAAATGCCGTCGGATGCTCCGGCGCCCGCTTCGCCCAAGAAGCGCAAGGACAAAACAGCGAAGCCTAGGGTAGATGAACCGGCAGTCCCGGACGTCGGTTCTTTAGAAGGCTCAGTGGAGCCAGAGGTTTTGCCAGGAGTTTCTTTGGAGTCTCAGGCAGAGACTTTACTGTTACAGGATGTGCCTTCTCAGGAGGTAGGCCAGGCTGAGGGGCTTCTCAGGTAACTGTTCTTCCCTCTCTTCCCAAGGTAGTTAGAGCCTCTCCTTCTGTTGCCAAAACTTCTTTGAGAGGTAGGCCAAGTTCAGCTTCAGTGGGGGCTTCTCCTAGCATTTCAGGTTCTGTGCCTAAGAAACATATGCTTAAAATGGCAGAAGATTTGATTACTATGATTAGAGGTTCTATGCCCTCCTGATAAGAGGCCTAGGGTGGAACCGGAGTTTGATAGTTTTGAACAGTGTTCAGAGGCTTCTGAGTCTTCTGCGGAAGATTTGCAGGAATATCCTCCTTATTCTGATTCTGATGTGGATGATTCCACTCCTACAGCTTCTCCTCCTGAGGATTTCTCATTTTCAGAGACTCTGCATTCCATGAGGGAGCACTTTAAATGGGAAGGCCAGGATTACTCTGATTCCAGGAAAAGGCTTAGGGAATTCTTGTTTTGCCCCAGCATAGGCCCTTAGCTATACCTCCTGTGTTGAATGTGGTGGAAGATGTTTTTGCAGAGGCTTCCCTGAACCCTGATTCTTTGCCTCCTGCTCCTGTTAAACCTGATCGGTACTATAGGGTGCCTGAAGCTCATAAGTATCTTTTTAAGAGTCCTAGGGCAGACCCGGAAACTGTTTCTCAGGGACCTAAAGGTGTTAAGGCCTCTGTGGTTAAAAACCCTGTTCCCACTGATAAAGAGGCAAGGGCTTTGGATAGATGGGGAAAGAAAGTGTATACTTCTTCCACTTTAGCCATGAGGGCGTTGAATTGTCAGTTTCACATGCTTAAATATCAAAATTATCTCCTTTCACAACTGAAATCTAAGGTGGATGCTTTGGCGGAAGGTATTGAGTGTAAAGAGTTGCTGGATTTAGTTCATGTGTCTGAACAAGTGGGTAAGCATTCTTTGCAATGTGGTTTTGATGCTGTACAGGCCTCCTCGAGGGTGGCTGCCACTAGTTCTGTTCTTCGCAGGCATGCCTGGTTGAGGGATCAGAATTTAGCTGAGCATGTTAAGACAAGGATTTTGGATGCTCCTTTACAGTCTGATGTGTTGTTTGGTTCGCCTGTGGAAGCAGTTTTAAAGAAAATGGAGGACAAAGCTAAGTCTATGCAAACTGTTAAAGATTTCTTGCAGGTGCAGCCACCGAAGTTTAGTAGAAATTGGCCTACTAAGGGATGGACATATCCTGCTTATGATTCACAGTCTAGGGGTAGGTCTAGACGTGGTAGGGGCAGAGCTCAAGGTTCTTTTAGGCCTAGAACAGGGAGTTCACCTGCTCAGACTTCTGCTGAGGGCAGGGGTCAGTCCTTTCGTAAACAGACCCAATGACCTGCCTTTTCAGCTGCCAGTAGATCCTCGTCTGGCAGCTCCTTTGGGAGGAAGACTGTCTCTTTTCAAAGAAAATTGGGATTTAATCACTCAAGACAGATGGGTGTTGGATATCATTCACCACGGTTACAGGTTTTATTTCCATACATTGCCCCTTTCAAAGGCATGCCAGACGTTCCTCCTCCACAAAGGAAAGAGGCTCACAAGCAAATTTCTCTGTTACTCCAAATAGGGGCCATTCAGCCAGTCCCTGTATCAGAAAGGGGCCTAGGATTTTATTCTCGCCTGTTCCTAGTACCAAAGAAGGGGAACACGTGGAGACCAATTTTGGATTTATCTATCCTCAACACTTATCTGGACATTCCAAAGTTCAAGATGTTGACGTTACAACAGCTTTTACCTCTGCTGGGCAAAGATCACTGGATGGTAACTTTAGATCTCAAGGAAGCTTACCTTCATGTGCCTATAAGACTAAGTTGCAGGAAGTATCTGCGTTTCGAGCTGGAAATTCTCATTATCAGTTCTCTGCATTGCCCTTTGGCTTATCTACTGCGCCCAGAGTATTCACAAAGGTTCTGGCTCCAGTGATAGCTTACTTCAGGCTACAAGGAATTCAAATCTATCCTTACTTGGACGACTGCCTGATTCTGGCTCAAGAAAAGGAAGACCTTCTACAGCATCTGGAATATGTTATAGCAGTGCTAAGATGCCTAGGGTATTCTGTGAACGAAATAAAGTCCAGTCTAGTACCCTCTCAAGACATGTGCTTTCTGGGTGTGAGACTGAATACAGCAGCCCAGATGGCCTTTTTAACCCCGGACAAACAAAAGAGTCTGTCACTTTACTTCCATCAACTATCTCATCAGTCCGTGCTGACTGCAAGGACAGTCCTTCAAGCATTAGGGTTCATGGCATCTTGTATTCTGGTGCTTCCCAATGCCAAACTGCATATGAGGAAGCTACAATGGTATCTCAAAATGTATGGACACAGCACTGCCAGGATTTGGACACTGTCATTCAAATAATACCTTGCCTTCAAAAAGAATTTTTGTGGTGGGCTCAGGAATGTCACCTAAACAAGGGACTCTCTGTGACCCGGCCAGAGGCGAGTCAGATTTTAACGACAGATGCCTCGGACATTGCTTGGGGAGCTCATCTAAATGGAAAGTGGATACAAGACAAGTGGCCTGCCAGACTACAGCATCTACATATCAACATGAAGGAGATGCTAGCAGTCCAGTTTGCATTAATGGCTTTCAAGGAGTTACTTCTTCCAGGGCAGGTGTTGATTCTAACAGACAACACAACTGTCATGTGGTACATCAACAAGCAAGGGGAACACATTCTTACCCATTGTGCAGGCAAGCAATGATTTTATGGGAGACTGCGCTCAGCTTGCAACTAACTCTTCAGGCAAGGTTTCTGCCGGGAGCACAGAACTCCTTAGCAGATGTGTTAAGCAGACAAATCATGGATCCCCACGAGTGGAAACTGGATCTTCATGTATTTCAAAAATTGACAGTGTCATGGGGAACTCCAGACATAGATCTGTTCGCTTCTCCACTAAACCACCAGCTGCCAAAGTTTTGCACGAAGGAATTTCATCACACAGCTTGGAAAGTGGATGCTCTTTCTTTCAGTTGGAAAAATCTTCATGTGTATGCCTTTCCACCTCTGCCTCTTCTCCCAAAGGTGCTTCTAAAGGTCAGACAGGACAAGCCAAGGATGATTTTAATAGCTCCAGACTGGCCTCGGCAACACTGGTACCCACTACTAAGGAGTCTGGTAAGGAAGCCTCCATGGCCTTTACCTTTGATTCCTCATCTGTTATCTCAGAAGGACGGTCATCTGCTCAATGTCAAGCTTCACTCTCTTCATCTAACAGCCTGGCATATTCTGTGTTGAAACACAGCAGGTCTCAACTTCCTCAACAAGTTTTAAATGTGATTATGGAAGCTAGAAGACCTAGTACAAGGAAAGTGTACGCAGAAAAATGGAAGAGATTTTTATTTTGGAGTACAGCAAAGAATTTGGAGATTTCTGAGCCTAATTTGAGTGTGGCTCTTCAATATCTTACTGAGTTATTGGACAAAGGTTTGTCCTTCTCTTCCATTAAGATTCATGCTGCAGCAATTTCAGCTCACTATGATTGTGACCCACCATTGTTTTCACATCCTTTGTTCAAGCAGTTTCTTAGAGGGGCAAAGAATATAAGACCCCCACGTAGAGCTCCTACTCCTGCTTGGGATCTCAATTTTGTGTTGGAAAAACTTACTCTACAACCTTTTGAGCCTCAGGCTACTGCTGAATTGAAATACTTGTCATGGAAGACTGCTTTTCTGTTGGCTATTACTTCTGCAAGAAGGGTGTCTGAGTTGCAGGCCCTTATGGCAGTAGAGCCCTTTTGATTTTCCATAAGGATAGGGTATCATTACGTACTAATCCTTCCTTTATGCCTAAGGTGGTTTCTAGTGTGGCTTTAAACCAAACAATTCATTTGCCTACTTTTTATGCAGACCCCCAAAATAAAGGGGAAAAGATTTTGCACACTTTAGATGTACACAGGCAATTGCGTTATTATTTAAGCAGGACTAAGGATTTTAGGCAGTCTCAGCAGTTATTTGTTTCTTTTGCTTTGAGTTCAAGAGGGCAAGCCTGTGTCAAAACAAACTATTTCTAGGTGGATTGGGTTTTGCATTGCATTTTGTTATTCCCATCATGGCAAGGAGATTCCAGCTGGGATTAGGCCTCATTCCACTAGGGCTACTGCCACTTCAACAGCATTTCTAAGGAGTGGCAACTAAGGATATTTTGGAGGCAGCTACTTGGAGTTCAGTGCATACCTTCTCTAAGCATTATCACCTTCCTATCTACTCTAAGTCTAGGGCTGGTTTTGCCACTGCTGTTTTGCAAGGCATGTTGTCAGCTCCTACTTCTTTATGATTTGCCAGCCTCCCTTACCTCTGCTTTGGGATTCTACCCAATAGTAAGGACTGCAGCAATGTGGAACGAAGAACATAGTACAGTTTTGTACCTACCATAAATGTAGATGTTCGAGGATCCACATTGCTGCAGTCCAATTTACCCTCCCTCCTTCCCCTCTGTGTTTAGGGGTGGTTGTGTAGGTGAGGTTATAGGCTGATATTTTTGTATATATTTTTGTATATATTGTACATATTTTTGGTGCAGGTATTTTGGGCCTTGTCTTTTTAGGGTCTTCTGACATCTGGGGCAAGAAAAGACTGAGGATATGACGTCGGTCATGCGCATTAGTACCCTGACGTACTGACGTCAGTCTAATGCGCCCTGACCGACGTCAGCCATATACTCTGGTATTCGGGCCGACTGGACAGCGGACTACCCAATAGTAAGGACTGCAGCAATGTGGATCCTCGAAGATCTACATTTATGGTAGGTACAAAACTGTACTTTACTACACATCCTCCCTTTCTATTTCTTCATTTAACTTCTTTAATAGGGAAACATTACTGGAGTGGGCTCTATTATTGCAAATAATAAAGTATTATAAAATGGAGTAGAATTGGCTGAGGTTTTTAATAAACACTTTCTTGTGAGTGATTTCATGAGTAGGGTCAATTGCTGTATTAGGGATACCTTAGAGGATGATATTTATGAATGTCTGTTTTTTAGTTTGGACACTAAAAAAAATCATTGGGCCGTGTAAGACAGGACAGTTCTCTGGGTTCCAACAACTTAACCAGGATGCTTCTGGGTTACTTATGCTAAATACATTTCTAAAGTTATTGCATCATTCTTTAATACATTATTTCATGGTTATGTCCCTTAAAGTTGTAGGTGTACAGATGTTATACCTATTCATAAGGGTGGTTCAGTGAATATCATCTCCAGTTATAGGCCAATTAGTCTAACTCCCTTGGTGGGTAAGAGTTTTGAGATGTTTACTGTTTGTGTTGACTATTGATTTAAAGGTTTGTCTGTTGGATGTATCTCATCATGGTTTTGCCTATAACATTTTATGACCTTGTTACTTTGGCCTTGGATCAGGTTTTAATCTGTTGTTGTGGTATATATGTATCCTTCTAAAGCTTTTAACAGTATTCCACATAATGTAATTATTGATGTAATGCATGAAAAGCTGATAAATCCATACAGTATGCATTGGGTCTTAAACTGGCTGAGTGAGAGGAATCCATGGGTTAGAATTAAATATTTATCGAACTGGGCTGACGCACTTAAAGGGGTCCTGCAAGGCTCAGTACTGGGGGCGATTGTTATTTAATACAGTTTTTCCTTTTATACCAAAGCATTCCTGTATCCTGATGGCAAAATATGCTGTTGATATTAAACTTGGATAAGTTATAACATCAAGCAAGGGATGGAGAAGAATTTAATCTATACTTGAGTAAAGTAACTTTTTGGTTAAATTATAATGGGCTAAATATTAATAAGGATAAATGTAGGGTTCATTACTTCGGCAAACCTTGTTTGGATGTCAGGATTTAGGAACCATAGCTTTATCGAATTTGTCAGAATATAAGGATTTGGGCATTAGAATTTGTAATTATTTTAAATTTAGATCACATGTCTAAGCAATTAAAATCAAAATGCTCAAAGATTTAGAATTAATTGTTAAGATCTTTGGTTCAAGGAATACAGAATTATTTAAAAAATTATTTATGGCATATATTTGAAGTATTATTGTATATAATATGATGTTTTATGCATATACCAAAGGGGGTTTATTAATTTTGGAAGGAATACAGAGGAAATTTACAAAGAATTTCTGAGTTGAAAAATATTCCGTCAAGATAGATTAGAAGTTTATTTTTTTTCCCCCATAAGTTATAGACTTATGCAAGGAAAGTTGTCTAGCTTACCGGTCATTAATGAAAGAGGAGCTCTGATTATTACTAAACATTGCGCTTACCAACTGTATTCAAATTACTGGTGGGTAACTATTCATTTAAAACTGGAAGATATAGAACTGTTAGAGCAAAGTCTCTATTGCATTCTATGGTATGTATATGGAATAAATGTCTGTTAATTGGACAGTCTGAATCGTCACATCTGTTTAAAAAACATCACGTTAACTGGGGTGATACTAGGCTTTATACATTTATATCGGAATCTGTGTTTTGACTGGCATTTTGCCCCAATGCATTTTTTTAAAACTATTGAAATTATTACTGATCATACCCTATTTCTGACTCCATCTGTATCTTCCTTGGGTACAGGAGTGTTACAGAGCCCTTCCCATTTCCACTCTTACCGTCCTGTGTACAGAATGGTTACTGAGCGGTCATCCATATATTTCAGTTTATATCTTTCTGGCTGTATAGGTATTACTGAGCGCTTCCTATTTCCATCTGCATCTATATCTTCCTGGGTATAGAATTGTTAAAGAGCACTCCTTATTTCCATCACAGTCCATAACTTCCTGGGTGAAAAATTGTTACTGTTCCCACCTCTATCCATACCTTCCTGGTTACTGTTTGGTTACTGAGCACTTCCTATTTTTATCCGTACTTTTCTTCGTACAGAATGGTTATGGATCACTCTCCATTTCCATTCACATCCATGTCTTCCTGGGAGCAAAATGATTACCAAGCATTCCCCATTTCTTTGCCCTTCTCTGCCTTCCTGGATACAGAGTAGTAACTGAGTGATTCACTCCTCCATCATCATCCATATCTTTTTGGCTATTGAATGGTTCATGAGCACTCCCTATTTCCATGCTCATCCATACTTTCGTTGATGCATGCCCTGCTACAGGTATTGATGCTAGCTCTTGAAGAATACCTCTGGATGGTTCTGGAAGTACCCCTGGTGATGGTAGCTGTGCTGGTCCACTGTATCCATGTCCATCAAGAATGGACCATTGAAGACACCTCACAGTAGCTAACAAGTCCCATAGAATTTCTTATAGTCCTGCTATTGTTTTGTCAGTGAAAAGAAAAAGGTTGCAGTCATCTGTTATTTTCAGAAGAGGAGAATTTTTTACAAGAGCAGATGAGTTACTCTTAAACATGGATGCATACTTTGATGGCTTACAAACTCATTCCTCCGATTCTTCTCTAACTGTTGTCACCCTAACTTAATTGGGACTGCTGACAACTTTTGCCCTGTAAGAAAAGGTACTGTAAGCTGATGATGACTGAGGAGCTTCAAGCTTAAACAATCCCCATCAGTTAGACTCATTTCATGACTTGTCTGTGGCTAGTAACCAAACCCTTGACTTACAGATCTCTATTGTTTGGAAGGCAGATAGCCTTCACCAGGCCCCTGTAGATGGACAGTGCTGTCTTATTAAATAAGGCAGAAAAAAAAACAACATTGACACCTGTCAGGGAGTCCTTGGTCATGGACAGGTTTGAGAAAATGGTATTTACTTCCTGAAAGTAGCTCTTAAGGCTCTTAATTACATGAGACAGACATTTCAATGACACAAGTCCATTCCAGAACAAATACCTACAGAGTCATCCATATGGTGATGAGACGGGAAAAACAGATGATCTTTAAAATAGAAAAGGACTGGAGCACACATGACCAAGTGAACCTTTGCATACCTCCATCTGTTGCTAACATTTAACATCTCCCTTTATCAGCATCTTAAATACAAAACTTGCTGCACTTGCTTTAATGTATGAAAATGTGTGCTGTTTTGTAATTTTTCTAACCTACTCTCACAGTGATATAGAATCTTCTTTTTTCAGTTTTTCCCGGTTAGGGGTCGCCACAGCGGATCACCTGTCCGTTCATGATTGGTAGTGGAGTTTTACGGTGTCGAGTTGCCAGCCCGGCACCCAACCTTCCACGGAAGGCACACACACACACACTCACGCCTAGGGCCAATTTAGTGTCCAGTCCACCTACAGCATGTCTTTGGGATGTGGGAGGAAACCGGAGCACCCGGAGAAAACCCACGCGACCACAGGGAGGACATGCAGACTCCGCACAGAAGGCACCCCAGTCGAGGATCGAACTGGAAAACCTTTTGCTGTGAGGTGGCAACGCTAACCACTGCATCACCGCGGCCATCTGTTTTTTTTTTTGTTTGTTTTTTTTTTTTTTAACATGCAGTTTGTAATTTTATGTATCACTGTTCAGAGATGTTATTCCTGGGCCTCCACTGAAAACGGGGAATCCTGCTTAGTCAGACATTTCCTGGTAAACAAATGTAAAATAAATAAATAAAAATAATGTTCTGTTTGTTCTTTCTTGCAAGCTGTATGTGAAAATGATCCATCTATATCGGCTTATTCACCCAGTTAAAAAAAAAACATTTTTTTAATAAAAAGTAAAATAATCCAACAAAGAATCCAAAAGGAGGAGGCAGATGTGAAACCAAGATTCTTTTATTCCACAGCAATGAGCACTTATGTCCAAATTACATGGACTTCATCAGAAAAAACTGCTATTATGCACACAACTCTTTAAGTCCAAGTAATAAGTTTCATGTCAGGTTTACAAAGAAGCTGGATAATTAGTGTGCCTTGTCTGCAATTTAAAAAGCCGTTTACAGTTTTTTTGAAAAAAAAAAAAAAAACATACACATTAAGTTCAATCATAAAAATACATTTTTTGAGTAGCCCAAGTATTTTTTAAGTAAAAACTCTAAAGCACTTATTAGTGTGCAAAGTGCACTAAACCTGTAAAAGCCTTAATAATTAAACAAGTTTAGCTAACGAAACATAACTGACAATGTACGAAAATTCGAACAGCAATTCCTACACAGTTTATTTTTAACTTTGTAAAATCATGAATAAACCACTGTGCCTAGAATCATAATTAGGCAAGGCGAGGAGGAAGCTGCACGAGGCTCATGCTGTTAAGAGGCACTGTCTGCAGGTGATCATGGTGCCAAAGTGCAGCATCAACATTATTTTAAGAAGCCACAAAGATATCACAGCTTCGTACATGAATATCAGTACTTTATTTGCAATCATGGCTAAGGCACAGAAGTTCTCTGTGTGTGGTGATTTAAAATGTAGGAATATTTTTTTTTTGTCTTCAACTTTGAGAAAGCTTTTTGTATTGGGGAGGTCCCATTTTGGGGGAGCTACAGACACCAGATGAGCTAGCTACATTTCTGGCTTTGCCTTCCCCTTTTTTGTTGTGTCACTGTCCTTTCAGGGTGTAGGGTGTGACTGCAGGCATTCTGCAGTAGGAAGAGCTGTTATCTGTTGCATTGTTCTGCTGGTAAGCACAGTGTGTGGCTACAGGCATTCATTGTGAAAGCCAGGTCTGTCCATTACTGTGTTTTATTACTTTCAGGTGTGTAAGTTTGTTACTGAATCGCATTGCTTCACTGTCAAAAGTGTAGGATGTCACTTAAAAAAACACTGATGTTCTTCATTCCACATTGCTGCAGTCCTAACTATTGGGTAGTGCGCTGTCCAGTCGGCCCGAATACCAAAGTATATGGCTGACGTCGGTCACGTCGCATTAGACTGACGTCAGTACGTCAGGGTACTAATGCGCATGACCGACGTCATATCCTCAGTCTTTTTTGCCGCATGGTCCGATGCAGAAGCAGTTTTTGCGAGTGCAAGTTGGCGTTCTGAAAGTTTCTGAAGTCAGAGTTTCAGACCGAATCAAAGTTGGCTAAGTACCCCGTTGGGGAATATTTTGTTTTTTTCTTGCCTCAGTATTTAACCGGATGTCAGAAAAAGTGAATAACTGTATTTCTTGTGGGAAACAGATACCTCATAGGGATTACCATACTTTGTGTATACCTTGTTTAGGGCCTGAGCACGACGTTGTTGGATGCTGCTCTTGTGCTAGGTTTAACAAACGCACTATTAAGAGAAGGTTAGACTGTGCCAGGTTAGTGTTTGGGAAGCGTTGTAATTATAAAATGCCGTCGGATGCTCCGCCGCCCGCTTCAGCCAAAAAGCGCAAGGTCAAAGCGAAGCCTAGAGTGGAAGAACCGACAGTCCCGGACGTCGGTTCTTTAGAAGGCTCAGTGGAGCCGGAGGTTCTGCCAGGAGTTTCTTTGGAGTCTCAGGGAGAAACTTTACTGTTACAGGATGTATCTCAGGAAGTAGGCCAGCCTGAAGGGGCTTCTCAGGTGGCTGTTCTTCCCTCTCTTCCTAAGGTGGTTAGGGCCTCGCCTTCTGTTTCTAAGGCTTCTTTAAGAGGCAGGCCTGCTTTAGCTTCAGTGGGGGTTTCTCCGAGTGTTTCAGGGTCTTTGCCTAAGAAGCATATGCTAAAAATGGCAGAGGATTTGATTACAATGATTAGAGGTTCTATGCCCTCCTGATAAGAGGCCTAGGGTGGAACCTGAGTTTGAGAGTTTTGAGCAATGTTCGAGGCTTCTGAGTCTTCGGCTGAAGACTTGCAGGAGTATCCTCCTTTTCTGATTCTGATGTGGATGATTCTACTCCTTCAGCTTCGCCTCCTGAGGATTTTTCATTTTCAGAGACTCTGCATTCCATGAGGGAGCATTTTAAATGGGAAGGTCAAGATTTCTCTGATTCCAGGAAGAGGCTTAGAGAATTCTTGTTTTACCCCAGCATAGGCCTTTAGCTATACCTCCTGTTCTGAATGTGGTAGAAGATGTTTTGCAGAGGCTTCCCTGAATCCTGACTCTTTGCCTCCTGCCCCAGTTAAACCGGATAGGTACTATAGGGTGCCTGAAGCCCATAAGTATCTTTTAAGAGTCCTAGGGCAGACCCAGAAACTGTCTCTCAGGGGCCTAAAGGTGTGAAGGCTTCTGTGGTTAAAAATCCTGTTCCTCCTGATAAAGAGGCAAGGGCTTTGGATAGATGGGGAAAGAAGGTGTATACTTCTTCCACTTTAGCCATGAGGCGTTGAATTGTCAGTTTCATATGTTAAAATATCAGAATTATCTCCTTTCACAATTGAAGTCTAAGGTGGATGCTCTGGCTGAAGGTATTGAGTGTAAAGAATTGCAGGATTTAGTTCATGTTTCTGAACAGGTGGGTAAGCATTCCTTGCAGTGTGGTTTTGATGCTGTGCAGGCCTCCTCGAGGGTGGCTGCCACTGGTTCTGTTCTTCGTAGGCACGCCTGGTTGAGGGATCAGAACTTAGCTGAGCATGTTAAGACAAGGATTTTGGATGCTCCTTTACAGTCTGATGTGTTGTTTGGTTCGCCTGTGGAAGCAGTTTTAAAGAAAATGGAGGACAAGGCTAAGTCTATGCAAACTGTTAAGGATTTTTGCAGGTGCAGCCTCCAGTTTAGTAGAAATTGGCCTACTAAGGGGTGGACTTATCCTGCTTATGATTCCCAGTCTAGGGGTAGGTCTAGGCGTGGTAGAAGCAGAGCTCAAGGTTCTTTTAGGCCTAGGACAGGAGTTCACCTGCTCAGACTTCT
Source organism: Protopterus annectens (assembly GCF_019279795.1). Classification (NCBI taxonomy): domain Eukaryota; kingdom Metazoa; phylum Chordata; order Ceratodontiformes; family Protopteridae; genus Protopterus; species Protopterus annectens. Next base: position 217,158,811 of record NC_056733.1, on the reverse strand, counting down.
GGTGAGGGCAGGGGTCAGTCCTTTCGTAAGCAGACCCAATGACCTGCCTTTTCAGCTGCCAGTACATTCTCGCCTGGCAGCACCTCTGGGAGGAAGGCTGTCTCTTTTCAAAGAAAATTGGGATTTAATTACCCAAGACAGATGGGTTCTGGATATCATTCACCACGGTTACAGGTTTTATTTCCATACCTTGCCTCCTTTCAAAGGCATGCCAGACATTCCTCCTCTACAAAGAACAGAGGCTCACAAGCAAATTTCTCTGTTGCTCCAAATAGGGGCCATTCAGTCAGTTCCTGTGCCAGAAAGGGGCCTAGGATTTTATTCTCGCCTGTTCCTAGTACCAAAGAAGGGGAACACGTGGAGACCAATTTTGGATTTATCTATCCTCAACACTTATCTGGACATTCCCAAGTTCAAAATGTTGACGTTACAACAGCTTTTACCTCTGCTGGGCAAAGATCACTGGATGGTAACTTTAGATCTCAAGGAAGCTTACCTTCATGTGCCTATAAGACTACGTTGCAGGAAGTATCTGCGTTTTCGAGCTGGAAATTCTCATTATCAGTTCTCTGCATTGCCCTTTGGCTTATCTACTGCCCAGAGTATTCACAAAGGTTCTGGCTCCAGTGATAGCTTACTTCAGGCTAAAAGGAATTCAAATCTATCCTTACTTGGACGACTGCCTGATTCTGGCTCAGGAAAAGGAAGACCTTTTACAGCATTTGGAATATGTCATAGCAGTGCTAAGATGCCTAGGGTATTCTGTGAACGAAATAAAGTCCAGTCTAGTACCCTCTCAAGACATGTGCTTTCTGGGTGTGAGACTGAATACAGCAGCCCAGATGGCCTTTTAACCCCGGACAAACAACAGAATCTTTCCAGTTACTTCCATCAACTATCTCTTCAGTCCGGGCTGACTGCAAGGACAGTCCTTCAAGCCTTAGGGTTTATGGCATCTTGTATTCTGGTGCTTCCCAATGCCAAACTGCATATGAGGAAGCTACAATGGTATCTCAAAAATCTATGGACACAGCACTGCCAGGATTTGGACACTGTCATTCAAATAATACCTTGCATTCAAAAGGAATTTTTGTGGTGGGCTCAGGAATGTCACCTAAACAAGGGACTCTCTGTGACCCGGCCAGAGGCGAGTCAGATTCTAACGACAGATGCCTCAGACATTGCTTGGGGAGCTCATCTAAATGGAAAGTGGATACAAGACAAGTGGCCTGCCAGACTACAGCATCTACATATCAACATGAAAGAGATGTTAGCAGTCCAGTTTGCATTAATGGCTTTCAAGGAGTTACTTCTTCCAGGACAGGTGTTGATTCTAACAGACAACACAACTGTCATGTGGTACATCAACAAACAAGGGGAACACATTCTTACCCATTGTGCAGGCAAGCAATGATTTTATGGGAGACTGCGCTCAGCTTGCAACTAACTCTTCAGGCAAGGTTTCTGCCGGGAGCACAGAACTCCTTAGCAGATGTGTTAAGCAGACAAATCATGGATCCCCACGAGTGGAAACTGGATCTTCATGTATTTCAAAAATTGACAGTGTCATGGGGAACTCCAGACATAGATCTGTTCGCTTCTCCACTAAACCACCAGCTGCCAAAGTTTTGCACGAAGGAATTTCATCACACAGCTTGGAAAGTGGATGCTCTTTCTTTCAGTTGGAAAAATCTTCATGTGTATGCCTTTCCACCTCTGCCTCTTCTCCCAAAGGTCAGACAGGACAAGCCAAGGATGATTTTAATAGCTCCAGATTGGCCTCGGCAGCACTGGTACCCATTACTGAGGAGTCTGGTAAGGAAGCCTCCATGGCCTTTACCCTTGATTCCACACCTGTTGTCTCAGAAGGACGGTCGTCTGCTCAATGTCAAGCTTCACTCTCTTCATCTAACAGCCTGGCATATTCTGTTTTGAAAGACAGCAGGCCTCAGCTTCCTCAACAAGTTTTAAATGTGATTATGGAAGCCAGAAGACCTAGTACAAGGAAAGTGTACGCAGAAAAATGGAAGAGATTTTTATTTTGGACTGCAGCAAAGAATTTGGAGATTTCTGAGCCTAATTTGAGTGTGGCTCTTCAATATCTTACTGAGTTATTGGACAAAGGTTTGTCTTTCTCTTCTATTAAGATTCATGCTGCAGCAATTTCAGCTCACTATGATTGTGACCCACCATTGTTTTCACATCCTTTGTTCAAGCAATTTCTTAGAGGGGCAAAGAATATAAGACCCCCAATAGAGCTCCTACTCCTGCTTGGGACCTCAATTTTGTGTTGGAGAAACTTACTCTACAACCTTTTGAGCCTCTGGCTACTGCTGAACTGAAATACTTGTCATGGAAGACTGCTTTTTGTTGGCCATTACTTCTGCTAGAAGGGTTTCTGAGTTGCAGGCCCTTATGGCGGTTGAGCCTTTTTTGATTTTTCATAAGGATAGGGTATCATTACGTACTAATCCTTCCTTTATGCCTAAGGTGGTTTCTAGTGTGGCTTTAAACCAAACTATTCATTTGCCTACTTTTTATGCAGATCCCCAAAATAAAGGGGAAAAGATTTTGCACACTTTAGATGTACACAGGCAATTGCGTTATTATTTAAGCAGGACTAAGGATTTTAGGCAGTCTCAGCAGTTGTTTGTTTCTTTTGCTTTGAGTTCCCAGGGCAAGCCTGTGTCAAAACAACCTATTTCTAGGTGGATTGGGTTTTGCATTGCATTTTGTTATTCCCATCATGGCAAGGAGATTCCAGCTGGGATTAGGCCTCATTCCACTAGGGCTACTGCCACTTCAACAGCATTTCTAAGCGGGGTGGCAACTAAGGATATTTTGGAGGCAGCTACTTGGAGTTCAGTGCATACTTTCTCTAAGCATTACCACCTTCCTCTCTACTCTAAGTCTAGGGCTGGTTTTGCCACAGCTATTTTGCAAGGCATGTTATCAGCTCCTGCTTCCTTATGATTTGCCAGCCTCCCTTACCTCTGCTTTGGGATTCTACCCAATAGTTAGGACTGCAGCAATGTGGAATGAAGAACATAGTACAGTTTTGTACCTACCATAAATGTAGATGTTCGAGGATCCACATTGCTGCAGTCCAATTTACCCTCCTCCTGCCCTCTGTGTTTAGGGGTGGTTCTGTAGGTGAGATTTTATTCTGGTACCTTTGTATATATTGTATATATTTTTGGTGCAGGTATGTTTGGTGTTTTTGGTTTTGGCCTTGTCTTTTTAGGGTCTTCTGACATCTGGGGCAAGAAAAGACTGAGGATATGACGTCGGTCATGCGCATTAGTACCCTGACGTACTGACGTCAGTCTAATGCGACGTGACCGACGTCAGCCATATACTTTGGTATTCGGGCCGACTGGACAGCGCACTACCCAATAGTTAGGACTGCAGCAATGTGGATCCTCGAACATCTACATTTATGGTAGGTACAAAACTGTACTTTTAGCAGACTAGGTCCACTGGTCACACAGTCGTTTTGAGGGTTGCCATCGGAGCATTGTCTGCTAAGTGACTTGCTCAGAGTTGCATAGTAGGCAGATTGAGGCTGTGGGAGTCAAACCCATGTCTACTGAAGGGTCTTAGTCTAGCAGCACATAGTCTTAAAACCTTTGTTGCATTCATGTACTGTCATTTGTAGAGAGTGATCACAGACATTGATCACTGGGAGGAAGCTGTGTCTGTCCCTTTTCATATTGTATCTTTCTGTCATTACATGTAGGCTGTGACCACAGAAACTGATTAGTGGCAAAAGCTGTGCACTTCCCTTTTTGCTGAAGTGTACTACCCTCCTCCCACCCCTGCAGCCACATCTGAGAATGGTATTCATTGTTGAGCACCTAGTGTCCAGTTAATCTACTTTGTGTGGCCGTGCTCATCTCAGAAAAGCTATGTGGAGCTACCATATGAGCACATCAGCTGCAAGTTAAAAGGGGGAGAGGGGGCTAATGCAATTTTATTTGGCAGATAGGAGTAGGACATGTTAAGATAACAAGTTTGGAAATTGGCTCTTTCAACAAGGAATGCCACGTCTCTGTTTGTAATAACAGCCATAATGAGTACAGGAAGTTGAAAAGTACCAGGCAGATGTAGTTGGACGTTGTCCAATCATAAACATTGTCTCTTGAACCAGACTTTTCAAGCAAGAATATTCTGGCTGTTTCCCTGAATTTGACTTGCAGGAAAGACCCTGGATTGCTGTGGAAATACAAGGTGTTAATAATCAGATCATTGTTGCAGTAGACCGGGATATATAGGACATATTCTGCTGAGTACTGGACAACTGTCCAGCTTCCAAAACTTTAGGTGTCTTCCAGACACCTTAAATGCTGAACAGCTTGAGGTGAGTAGTATAAAGACAGTGGTAAGGGCACCAAACACTTAGAGCTTTATGGTCTCAGAGCAAGGGAATCTAAAAGCCTGCTAGGTAGGTATGTGTCAGGAGAAGAAAATAGTCACAAAAAGTCTCACACCCTGTAGCAAAAAAAAAAAAAAAACAAAAAGAAGGTGGAGGGAGGGAAGGAAGGTCTTCCTACTGCAAAAGTCATCTATTCCAAGATCTACTGTTACGGTAAGTTTACTTACACAGCTGTACTATGTTTATCATTAGATCACTTTTGCTCTAGTCTAAGGTATGTGGGATGAATACCAGAGCTTGGAACGAAAGGGAAGAAGGATGAGAGTCCAGAAGCTGTTGGAGAGCAGTCCTAATAATCTGTTCTCATCTATTGCCAAAGCTAAATGCTCTACTTTATTTATATCGTTAGGGAGCTTTTGGGCTCTTATTTACCTTGGAGTTTATCTTTGTTATATTTAGTGTGTTTTCTGTACTCTCTTATTAATTACTTTGTGCTTCAGCTTCTTGATACTGAGGAAGCTGCCTGGCATTTGTTTTTCAGCCTGGTTCCCATAGTTTTAAAAAAATGTGTTTTGTATCTGTATATATATATATATATATATATATGTGTGTGTGTGTGTGTGTGCGTGTGTATGTATGTGTGTGTGTGTGTGTGTGTGTGTATATATATATATATATATATATATATATAGATATATATACACACACACACACACACACAAATAATATATAGCTAGATCTAATATATATTTATATATATCTATATATATCTGTATATATATGTATATATATATATATCTATATATATATCTATATATATCTATATATATATATATATATATATATATATATATAGATAGATAGATATATATAGGTCCCTTCCAAAGCACAACTCTCAGATGACTGACTTCAAAAATCCCTAGATGAAAATCATGAAACCAAAATCCAAGTCTTCTCAGCTTGACACTACTGTGATAAGGGATAAATCCCCCGTTTAGTTTTTTTTGTAGACATTCATCCAAAAAGTTGATCTGATGTCAGTTTTCATTCATTCCTTAACTGTTGGTTCGGATCTGACTCTGCTGCTTTTTATAGCTTGTGGAACAGTGAAAGCTCTCAAGATCCTCTCTTACCCATAATGCAGTAATCCCCTACCATTTCTCAGATATCGTTTGCTGCTTTTGCATTTGGATGTTGGTTGCTATTAGCTGTCTAGTATTTCTTGTGTTTAGTGAGTAATTTAAAAATTTATCTTTTACAATTTTTTATATTTGAAATGTCTACCTTTTCATCCCTTTAACTTATCCTCTCTTGCCCTTGTTGCACTTTTGTTTGTCTGGAATCCTTTAATTACCATTGTTGGTAGTCCCTTCTTTTCTTTCTTTTACCTTTTAGATACTTCTCTATTAATTACCATTGCTAGTATTTTCTTTAGTAAACCTATTAAAATTTTTTTTTTGTTTTTTTCTTTTTCTCCTTTTCCTGGAATTTTTTTAGCAATGTCATATGGACCTTCCAGTTTTAAAAAAATGTAAGGGCTGCGGCCATAAGATCTCCTTGTCTGATCTACATGAGTTATGTGTGTATTGCGTAGGCCTTGCCCTATTAAATGCTATATGTGAGGTATGTAAGGGCTTTAATCCAAGGGCTCCTATCGATGAGAATAATAAATTAATATTTAGGGGATTAATGCTATCGTAATCATATGATGCTGCATCTGGGGCTCAAACCCCCATGAAAGTTGACAAGGAGGAGACTAAAAAGCATCCATCTGCCCTGTCAGGCTCTTCTAAGTATGGAGCCGTCCTCGAAAATAGCTAAATAATTGAATATGATCCCTTCAGAACCAAAATCTAAAACCTCTGATCCGATTTCTTTGGATCTAAAGTTTACAGGCTTCGATCCAACCCCATCGGATCTTAAGGAAAATAAGGACTGATCTCCTCGGATCCGGTCTCCTCACACTCTGGATCCGATAACATCTCGTCTCCCATCTCCTTTCCTGGAGAGACCCTCCTACTCCGGGACATCTTCCATTGCTTCATCTTTTTAGTCCTCGAAGTTTGACTGAAGCAGATGTGGATAGGATAATGAGGAAATTTCTCTTAATACAAATTCAAGTGGGAGTTCTTCCATCTTCTGCCCATCAGTTCTGGAGATCTTTGTTAGTACTGCCCCATCTATTTTGTCTCCTCCTCCGGTTTGACCTTTGGTTTTGGAGCATTTGGATCCAAGAATCCCGGATCCATCATTATTGGATCCAAAGATCATTATATCTTCTACTTTAGTACCATCTGTGAGTGTAACTGCTCTGAGCATGTCAGAGCCAGATGTCTCTTGGAGCTGTAGTGTCAGCCCCAGATCTGAGGTGTTAGAGTTGACTTCAAGATTTTTGGATCCTTTTCTGCCCCTTGGAGCCTCAGCTCTTGACAGCTCGGCTCTGAACCTACCTTGAGTGGTTTACCTTTGGGTCGGAAGGAGTTGATTATTCAGAAGCATGTGTACTCAGAGCTGTTGGCTTCTTTCTCCCCAAGGCATTCCACTTTTGAAGTAGTGGAGAGAGTTTTCTCTGCTCCAAGGGAAAGGACTCATCTATCTTCCTCGGCTCCTACTTCCCAGACCCAGTTGTCTTTACATCTTGAGCCTCAACTTTCTTTTCCACAAGGACAGCCAGCTCAAAGTCTTGAGGATACCCCTCAAGGTATATGGATTTTTTCTGATACTTTCCTGGAACACCCCACCAAAGAAGTCCCTAGGAAGCGAAAGTGCAAAAGGAAGCAGTTAGACTCTCCTCAAGAGACTGTCATGGCAGATACTGATTTCGATGAAGAGGGAGGGTCCCCAAGATCACCTGATGACGTCTCATTTGGGGAGACATTAGAGATACTCAAGAAAAGGGGTGGGTTGTCAGCCATATAACTCTTTCCAAGCGGAATCAGTATTCCTGAAGCCTTTGAGGCTGGCCCATTTACTTCCAGGGTGACTCTGTCCACTAATGAGCTCATTGACGTGATCTCTCAATGGGCATGAAAGAAACCAGATTCAGTTGAGCTGATTCTCAAGAGACCAGACAGGATTCTGGCACCACACTTGGACATGGATTTTTGGAGCAAGGGAGTATCCGTTGATGCTATGGTCATAGGTGTGGCCACAGAGAAGAACCTTACAGAACAAGGTTCCTCTGTTCATGCCCCTTACAGGGAATCTTGGAACAGATTCAGGAAAGTGTATATGCTTCAGGAACTTTGCACTTCGTTCGCTGAACTATTAGGCACACTTCACCAGATTTCGGAGGGATTTGATTAAAAAACTCTCCAAATCCCTCTCCAGGACCATTACTTATGAGTCAGAGAGCTCCATTGCCTCACAGTTGGCTACCCTACAGTCCATCTCAAATTTCCCATGAGGCTCATTTCACATGCAGCTGAAGGTACCTCAAGGGCAGCAGGTTCGGGCATTTCCATTAGGAGACATATCTGGGTGTGCCCGTGTGAATTTGTGGAGTCCTTCAAGTCTTCCTTCATCACTGCTCCTTTTGACAGATGTTGTTTGCTTGGCCCCAAGGTTAAAGGCACATTATCCAGGTGTGAGCAGGATGGTAAGATCCCATCTGCAGTGGGCGTACATTTTTCAAATCCTGAAAGAACCTTCTCTAGGAATCAAGAAGGTAGTTGAAAAATGTGGTTCAGAAAGCCTCAGGGTCTTTTCCATGATCCATGTGGAGTTACCCTGTTGGGGAGAACTCTAACAGAAGATGCCGCTTGCCCAGCAGTGGAGGCCTGTAGAATCAAGGATCTAGGAATACCTTCTCTGACAGATCCTACCAGTGCTCCTGAAAGGAGGCCTGATTGTCCACCTCTAGAAGCTGTTGGGGGTCATTTATCCCTGCACCAGAGAGCCTGGCTAGAATTACAAAAGATACATGGGTGCAGTGGATTATTTCCATACAATACACTTTTCCCTTCCTCCTCCGTAACAGTAAACAAAATTCCTGATGGTCCACCCAGTCAGGGAAATGCAGCAGCACCAGAAGTATAAAAAGCTGCTAGAAAAAAGGGAGTCCTCTAAGAGGTCCTCCCAGACCAGAAAGAGTCTGGAGCCTACTCAGGATTCATCTCAGGGCTGTGGAAAACAGCAGTCTGAAGAAATCAGTTCAGTGCACAGAGTTCTAAGATGGTCATGGTGCAGTCCATTTTGTCTTTTCTGCACAAGTATGACTGGATGTGCTCAATAGATCTTCAGGATACATGCCATCACGTAAAAATGAACAGATGCTGCAGAAGATGCATATGAAAGCCAGTCATTACTAATTCAGAGCTCTATTCTTTGGTCTCACCACAGCCCCCAGGGTGTTCACCAAATGCATAGTAGTAGTGGCAGCACACTTGAGAATGAAGGGATTCTGGGTGTTTCCTTACTTAACTGGCTTATAACCGCTCCAAACAGGCATCATTTATCACGGCACAAGATTATGTACTTTTAGGTATGCTCACAACTGGGAATTACTGACAGTCACAGCAAATCTCATCTAGAACCAGCTGAAATGTTAGAGTTTATCAGAGTTTTGTTCGACACAATATCCTTGACAGCTTCCCCTCCCTTACTAAAGGTACAAACCATACGAGTTCAGGTATGAACGATCATTCAAAATTCCTCTCTCTCAGATCAGTTGATCCTTCAAACTTTGGGGTCAATGTCTGCTGTCATAATTTTGGATCCGATAGCAGGATATCACATGAGAATTCTACATTGGCCGTAGTGACTCAATGGTCTATCCTTCATCAACCCTTAGCCACCCAAATCAAGCTAATTTAGGCATACAAAACGTACCTCCTTTGGTGGATTTACTCCAGTCAAATAATGCAAGGTCACTCCTTCACTGTTCCTCAACCCAAGGCCATAGTTACCATGGACATTTCCCAGATAGGGGTGGTGCACTTCTTGGGAAAGGCTGTCTAATGCACATGGTTCCCTGAAGAGGCCAATACGCATATCAGTGTTCTGGAAATTATAGCAGTCGTAATGTTGCAGACTTTTCAAGACACGCTCCCCTCCTGGACTGTTGCGATTCAGATGGAGACTGTCAGTGGTCTGGTATGTCAACAAACAAGGAGTTACCAGATCTCATCCTTTGTGTCGAGAAGCTGAGAGAGTGTGGCATTAGGTAATCTCATCCAGTCGACTTCTGATAGCAATGCACATTCCAGGGAAATCCAGAATGATAGCATACAAGTTAAGCAGGTCCATTCTAATGCCACATGAGTGGTCACTCAGTATGAAAGTGGGGAAAAGATTTTCTGTCATTGCGGCCAACCTTGCTGCTATCTGTTTGCATCTCCCCTCAACAACAAGTGCAGCAGGTTCTTTGCCCTGGTGCTCCCACCAGAGGAATCACCGAGAGATGCTCTTCTCCAAGTTGGGCCCCCAGTCTCCTTTACACCTTTCCCTGTCCCTCTAATCCCCAAATTCCTTCAGAAAGCATCTTGATTGAAGAGTATAGTCGTACTCATTCCTTATTGGCCTCATCAGATTTGGTTCCCCTTTCTTTGGCCTCAATTGATTCGTCTCCCTTGGGTTCTGGAACTAACTCCAGACCTCCTGTCTCATCTGACAAACACGGTACACCCAGAAATCTTAGGCTACAGTTAACCACATGGTGTCTCCACTTCCTTTAATAGCAAGACACTCCAGGCTCTCTTCCCCTGTCACATTAGTTTATCCTCCCACAAAGCTTCTACTAGAAAAATTTGCAGAAGTAAATAGTAAAGGTTTGTTATTTGGGTGCAACTGAATGGCATTGACCCCTTTTTAGCACCAGTTTCTAAGGTTCTAGAGTTTTTAGTAAAAATCTTTAATGAAGGTGCTAGCTCTTCAGCTGTTAAAGTGCAACTAGCTGCCATTCAAACTTTCACATTGGGGTAAACAATTCATCATTACCCTCTCTCAAACCTATCAAGGGGTTCTTAGTCCCCCTTTTAAATATCCGCCTTCACCATAGGATTTGAATTAGTTTTGCAATCTTTGACCCAATCTCCATTTGAACCATCAGCCAAATGTGAATTAAAATTTCTAACTTGAAGACCATCTTTTTAGTGGCCAGTACATCTGCTAAAAGAATATGCTACTGAAGTCATAAGTGCCAAACTTCACAGCACCCATGCAGATGGGATCTGGAAGTTCAACTGCAGAATCCTACACTAAGGCACTGTACGAGCACATCCACTCGTGCATGAATCGTGCCATCCCAAATAGAACCAAGATGCTCTTCTCCAAAAAAAGGAAGCCAATCTGATGGTCCCCTGCTATAAACGAACTATACAACAGAAGGAAGAAACTGTTGCAGAAAAGGGGAAAATCCCAAGATGCAATAAACTACCTCACCAGCCTCAGTAAGAAGCTGAGATCCCTCATAAAATCCTCAAAAGCTAGCTACGAAAATAAAATTGCCAAAGATTCCAGACAACCACAAGGCATTCTATAGTTATTTCAAGAATCTAAATGGCAGTGCTCAGATCTGCTCTGAGCTGCAACAGAATGACATTAAATATATTGTTTGCCAATATCCTGGCAGATTGATTTAGTGCCAACTTCACCCCCCCCCTCACCCCCTAAAGGGCCCATTTCAATACCAAAAGATTGCCAAATTCCAATAATCATGGCCACACAGGTAGAAACCACACTCTCCAAAGCTAAGAATACAGCATCCATGGGACCAGATGACATCCCAGTCTGTGTACTACATGAACTTAAAATGAACTGGCATCTCACCTAAGTGTCATGTTTAATCATAGCCTCACGTCAGGCTTCATGCCCACTGAGTGGCGCAGAGCTACAGTTATCCCGCTCCACAAAGGAGGATCCGCCTTGGATCCTGGGAACTACCGTCCCATCAGTCTGACAAGTCTGATCTGCAAGGGTATGGAATGCATTATCATGGAACTTATAAACAAAGACAGTGGCAACCTTCAAACACTGGACCTCACCCAGTTTGGGTTTGTGAAGGGCCAATCTTGTCTCCTGAATCTGATTGACGTCTTTGAATCAGTCTCCAGAGCTGTGGACGAGGGTAAGGTGGTCCACACAGCCTATCTGGACCTCGCCAAGACCTTCGACACCATCCCCCACTCTGGAATCATAGATAAACTTACTAAGCTGGGCATAAATCCCTACGTCACTCGATAGGTTGCCAACTGGCTTATTGACAGAACCCAGACTGTAAAAGTAGCCGACTCCAAATCCAGCTCCAGACAAGTGGAGTACCTCAGGGTTCAGTCCTGGGACCACTCTTGTTTGGCATCTACTTCTCTGAAGTACAGGCCAACACCAAGGGACTCTGGCTAACAAAGTTCACAGATGACTGCAAACTGGGAGCCATTAATGAATCCCCAAATGATGTGGATATTCTACAAAAGGGCCTTACAAAAACAGATGCCTGGTGCCAGAGCCATGGGCTCAAGCTTAATGCCAAGAAATGTATAGTTATCCTCTTTGGAAAAAAACATGTACCCATGAATTACCACATAGGTGGCAGGACACCAGACATCAAAAGTGTGATGAGAGACTTAGGGACACAGGTGGACAGTGGTCTCACTTTGGATAACCACATCGCCACAACAGTCAGGAAATCCTTCTATGTGGCACACCTCATCACTAAGGGCTTTTCATCCAGAAAAAAGGAGGTCATTGTCCCATTGTACTCATCCCTCATTAGACCCATTATAGAGTATAATGCCCCGTTTGGTATGTACCTCACAAGACATCTGCAACAGCTGGAAAGGCCAGAGAAATACCTCACTAAAAGAATCACAGGCCCAAAGCAGATGCAATGTGCTGTCTAAAAAAACTCCAGCTATACTCTATGGCATATCATCTACTCAGAGGCGATCTCTGCTTAACATACAAGGCCATGTCAAACCCTGAGCTGTTTGACATTTTCCACTTAAAGAAATCCCAGTCCCTCAGAGCCGCACGCTCCAGGGATCTAAACCTTGTCATCACAATGAACAAAACATGCTGGAGGGATAGGTTCCTGACCCAGCGACTCCCCTTACTCTGGAATAGACTGCCCATACATATCAAGCAGAGCGCCTCCTTGGCCCTCTTCAAAAGCAACCTTGATGATTGGATGGGAGATAGGAAATTCACCTCTGGAATCAGGTCATTTGCTGTGCTAGACAGGGGTCCAGAGAAGTAAATATTGTGGGAAGAAATATCCAGGGAATTGTTATGGCTAGGCTTACATAGGCCTTACGGCCGATAGCCTAGTACCAACCTATGAACTTTGAGCCCTATCTTCTAAACCTCCTTATTTGATTTTTCATAAGGATAAGCTATCTACAAACTGATCCATCCTTTCTTCCGATTGTGGTGTCAGAATCCAATATTAATCAAACTATACAGCTACCAGTTTTCTTTCCAAATTTTTCAAACAAAGGAGAATATTTGCTGCATTTGCTGGATGCTCACAGTTATGCTTTTATTTATATAGGGTACAAATTTTTAGGAAATCAGATCAGTTACTTGTCTCCTTTTCTGATTCAAATTTGGGTATATCACTTGCCAAAGTGAACTTAGCAAAATGGTTGACCGATTTGTATTTCATTTGTTTGCCAAAAAGCATGTTTGACTCTGCCAAAACCTTTAAGTGCATATTCTACCTTGTCTGTGGCAAAACCTCTTCAGTGTTTTTATCCAGATTTTCCTTGGATGATATTTATACAACTGTAAGCTGGCCTAACCCCTCGTACCTTATTGCTCATAACAAATTGGATCTGGTTTCTAAGGGAAGAGCAGTCTTCGGCTCAGCAGTGCTCAGAAGTATCCATCTTTAGAGTCCTCCCAGGATTGAGGTAGCTGGGGACTCTGTCCCAGCAATTGAAGAATGAATGAAAATTGACTTCAGATAAAGAAGTTATGTATGGATGGCGCAGTGGGCAGCGGTAGTGTTGTTACCTCACAACAAGAGGTTCTCCGGTTCGATTCTCTGCTGGAGTGCCTTCTGTGCTTGTCCTCCCTGCGTTCGTGTGGGGTTTTCTACAAGTACTCTGGTTTCCTCCCACATTACAAAGACATGTGTCTAGAGTGTTTCTCCGCAGGCCTCCACTGAAAATTGGCTTCATTCCAAGTCGGACTTTCCCGGTAAACAAATGTTAAATAAAATAAATAAATGTACTCACCATAATGGTCCATCTGTGTTGTCCAGTTTCATTCTTCCTCAACTTTCCTCCCTCCATCTCCCTACCAATTTGACTTCTGGAAAGATTCAGAAAATGCTACAGGAACCAGTGTTCCTTTGAGCTCCAGATACTGATATTTGTCCTTTTCATATTCACTAAAAGTCAGCAAGCAGGATCTGAGGTATGGTAGGTGACTACAACATTGTGGGTAAGAAATGAGCTCGAGAGCTTTCAGTGTTCCACGAGTTGTAAATAGCATCCAAGCCAAATCCAAAGGTTGAGCCGAACTAACAGTTGAAGAAGAATGACAATGGACAGCACAGAGGGAATGTTATGGTGAGTACATAGCTTCTTTTTGTTCCACTTCCTCTTTTCTAGACCCCCTTTGCATTCTTGATAAAATAATTCATATCTACTTGTGCAACAGAAGCAGGTTGGGAGCCTATTGTGAGGACCTTTCTTAACAGGCAGATGGAGCAGTACATCATGCCATTCTCTACCCTCCCCTCTGGTTCCAGGGTGGATTGGGTTGGCCCTCCCTCACCACTTTTAGCTCCTTACTTGGTGCCACCTTCCTCACCAGTGTCTTAGAAGCCAATTTTCCACCTGAATCCTATTTTGTCTGCACCACCAATGGTTCCAGTTTTGGTGTCAGTGATTTCTCATCTTATTCAGCCTTCACCATCCCCTTTGGTGTTGAGCAGATCTCAGGCCCAAATGGTCAGTGTCAGCTCCTCTGCACCATCAGTGGCTTCAACTCACTTGGAACGTTTTTCAGCATCTGGGTCTTTGGCATTCAAACTCTGTACCAGTCTCAGCCTAGAATAATTCTGAGGCATCTCTGTCAAGATTCCAGTCTTTGGTTCCACCTACCTCTGCCTCAGTGCAGGAAGAGTCAGTACTGAGAACGGGACTCTTGGTGCAGTCTGAGTCTGGTTTTGCATTCAAGACTATGTAGACAATAATTGTCTCTGCTCCTCCCATATTAGAAACAGGAATTCCCTCAGCACTGGCTCCACTCACAAGTGCCCACTCAGGCTCTTATACCCATTCATCAAGGTTCTCAGGGACAGAACAGGGCCATATCTTTCTGAGCTGTGCAAATGATGTGGAAAGTCATTTCTGTGGACTCTGACCAGTCAAAGTCACAGATTCCGAGGAAAAGGATGTGTAGGAGGAAACATGTAGACCCCCCCCCCCCCCTTGGAGTCTGTAACATTGAATACTGACTAGGATAAAGGAGAGGGCTTCCCTTAATTCCCCCCAGAAGACTTTATTTTTTATGTATTTTATTTGACATTTGTTAACCCGGTTAGTCTGACTGGGCAATAGAGGCCTTTCAGTGGAGACCCAAGGAAAAAAGCTCCACGGATAAATATAAAAACAAAGCATCGCACAATATTAACATATAAGTGTATATAGATTGGAGAAACAGATTACAATGTATAAATGAACATGTTAGAATACAAGAGTAATATTGAGGGTTTAAACAGTCATGTTACACGTTAAGTATATAAAATATAATACAAAAAGTTGGATTCTATCTAACCGTTACGATCAGATAAAAATTCAAGGTCGGTAGAATATCATAAAGACTTTAAATGAGTAGTTGTGGTAAAGTGTGAGAGCTGAGAGGAGAGAGGGAAAAGGAGAGGGAGTAGTTTATGTGGGAGTGGGACAAGGACAGGTCCAGGAATTAGTAAATAAGTCCTTTAGAAGTTTTTTGAAGTTAAGAAAGTTTTCGTATTTTCTTTGAGAAAGAGGAAGTTTGCTCCAGGCATTGGCAACGTAGTGGCTGTATAAAAGTTTGTCAATGTTTTTACTGGGTTTGTAGATGTCTAAGAGGTGTAGGTCTGTGCTGCGTAGGTTATGCATAGGAGAAAAGGGATTGATGAGGTCCATGAGGATTGATTTAAGATGGTGTGTGTGAAGTGGAGTTGAGGAAGTAGCAGGTTATGTAGCTCAAGCCACTGTAGGTTTTTTAATGCTATGCAGTGATGAGAGTGATAGGGAAGGTTGGCAGCGAGTTTGGCTATTTTGTTGTAAGTGGTTTCGTGTTTACCTAATAGATTGGATTGAATATTGGTGAGAATAGGGGCTGCATAAAGTAAGGTTGGGAGAAGAAAAGTCTGTGCTAGAGAACGTTTGGCGTTAATAGTGAAGTATTTTTTATGTTGGTATAAGAGACCAAGTTTTTAGTGGGTCTTTTTGATGGCTTGCTGAATATGTATGTCTAACTTTAGTTGGTCATCTATGATTACACCCAGAAGTTTAGTATGTGGTTCAACAGAGGTAATTGTATTAAGAGAAGATACTGTGAAGGTATTTTTTGTGTTGCTGTAGTGATTTGGTGAGGAAGAGTAGAAGTTTTATTTTTTAGTATTGAGAAGAAGCTGATTATTGGTCAGCTATTTTTTGACTGAAAGGAGGGAATCTTGAGTAAGAGAAAGGACGTGGGGAAGGTTATTGGAGCACGAGATAATAGTGGAGTCATCTGTGTATTGTGTTACAGAGGAGTTTGGACAGGAAGTGTGTAGGTTATTTGTAATATTAAAAAGCAGAGGTCCAAGGATTGACCCTTGGGGGGAGGAGGCAGAAAGCCATTTGACAGATTGGAATCTGTTGGAGAGGTAACTGGCGAACCATAGTATATTAGAAGAGTAGAGGTTAAGGGAAGAAAGTTTTGAGTGCAGTAGGATATGGGAAAATAATGTCAAAGGCTTTAAATAGGTCAAGGAAGAGGCACGAGACTAGTTTATTATTGTCCCGTGCTTTGGCGATATTCTGTGTAAATGAAATGAGAGCTGTAGAGCTGCTGTGGATGTAGCAGAGGGGTATCTTGGCCATCTTGACCCATCCTTTCTGGATGAGAAGGTTGTCTTCAAGACATATAGCTCTGCCCTGGCTTGTACTACTTAGGTGGTACCAGTCTCCATTAGAGAAATCCTCAGGAAACAAGATTTTACATCCAACTGTGGATCTGCAAACCTGACTGAAATGTCCACTGGTGGATTCAGTTATAGTTGCAGTAGCTTCTAAAAGGGAACTTATTGAGTCTTCAGCTGTCCATCCCTTTGAAAAAGAATGTGGGACAGGATTGTAAAGCATGCTTGAGGACATTGAATTGCTCAACACTTATTAACTGGTTCAGAAGAGACCTAATGAAACAAACTATGGATACTTTGAGGAAACCCACAACTTGGGAGTCTACTAACAGTTACAGACCACCCTGAAAACCTTGTTTAATATTCCTAACCTGACCATGTGGCTATATCATAATGCAGCCTGTGGAGCAGGGAGGGCAGCAGGTACTAGCTTGAATGTGATACTTCATTTGTGGCTCTGTCTGCATGACTTTTGCAGATAATTTAAGGCATCCTCTCTCCAACATCCTCTCTCTCATTGGTCCAGTAGTTAAGAGCATAAGATGGATGGGAAAATACTCTCTGCTGTGGGAGTCAGGTTTAAGAACCCAACGCCTGTTTTACAGGAATCAGAAGGGTTCCAAATCCATACAGTTTAAAAGATCCCAGCACCAACCATTTGAATTGTCATTCAGCAGCAGCTGAGGCAGAAGTGGCTCCTTCCTCGGACACCAACCTCAAGATCAAAGAGGTCTTCAAAATCAGAGGTAAAATAAATTCTTTCAAAGAAAGCCAAAGCAGCACCCCTGAAAGCTTGCCCAACAGTCCTCCACTGGAAGCAGTATAGGAATGATTATCTTAGTAGCGATCCACACAGGATAAATAGATCTGAAATATCATATCCAGAGGTTGCTCCATACCCTTTTCACAGAAACCATTTTCACAAAAGCAGCAGCTACTTGAAGTTCACCCAAAAAATGTCTGGCTGTACAGAATGTTTCCTCCCTCCTTCAAAAGAGGATCACAGAGGGTGTCCCACCAGACCATAGAGGGTCAGGAATGTATTTAAGTTTCTTTTTTGTTTTTGAAAAAGTGCAAGAACTTCAGGCCAGTTCTGGATCTCAGTCTCCTAAATCTCTCTCAAAAAAGTCCCAGTTCAGGCTGGACATGGTGTCATTGATTTTGTCATGCCTCAAGACAAACTACCGGATTTGCTCATTAGACCTACAAGATGCTTACCTCCATATAAAAATTTCAAAGGAGTCCAAAGAGTTCATGTGCCTTCGAATAGGAGTCAGTCACTTTCAGTTCAGAGCCCTTCCTACAGTTTCACCACTGCACCACCAATGGTTCCAGTTTTGGTGCCTGTGATTTCTCATCTTATTCAAGTGTGTGGTGGAGGTTGCAGCAACCTTTGACTCAGTGGGATCAGAGTGTTCCTGTATCTGGATGATTGGCTCCTGGCTGCTACAACCAGGGAATCCTCAGTAGAAGCCAGAGATTACTTTTTGCAGCTTTCTCTATCTTTAGGTATTTCTGTGAATTACCAAAAGTCACACCTTCAATCTCTTCAGCACATTTCCTTCATTATAAGCTACCTGGATGATGCAGCATCTTGCCAGGTATTCCTCATGGGGGAACATCAGCTGCCTCTCCAAAACATAGTGCAAGTATTGTATCAACCAGCAAAACTGTTCAGCTGTACTAGTGTTAAACCTCTTAGGACTGATGTCAACAGTAATCACAGCTGTCCATTATGCCAGGTGCCACATGAAGATCCTTCAGTGAATGCTTTCCTTGCAGTAGTCACAGTTCTCATAACCCAGATTTGCAGAAATCACTTGAACTGTTGTCTAACTTCACCCTTCTTGCAGATAGTAAAATTGCTTGTGCTTCCTTCTTCAGCTGCAGTTGTGATCAAGGACACCTCCCCCACTGGATGGGGGGGGGTGCATTTAGAGGGAAAGGTTGTCTGAGGTAATTTGAACCAGAGGTAAATCTTTATATCTGTATTCTGAAGGTGGTCCTCCTAGCATTGCAGGATTGTCAAAACCTATTACCTCTAGAGGTGATACAGTCAGACGATGTCTGTGATATGGAACATCAACAAATGAAGGGAACCAAGTCTTAACCCTTTTGCCAAGAGGCATTGAGAGTGTGGCAGTGGATTGTTGATACAGATCATCTTCTGGTAGCAGTTCACATTCCAGGGAAATCCAACTGAATAGCAAACAGATTCAACAGGTCCATACATTTACCTAACAAATAGTCCCTGAATTAAGAGGTCGCTCAAGAAATCAATGTGGACGGCCTTACTGAGATTTGTTCATTTTTTTCTTCAAACACAAAGTGCAAGAGCTACTTTGTCCTGGTCCCTTCTTCAGGATGGTCAACCAGGGACAGTCTAGTCTGCCACTGGTCGTTTGGTCTATTGTATGCTTTCCCTTCTCTGCCTCATAACCAAGTTCCTTTGGAAGGCATCTACCTACAAATTACAAGTGATCCTCATTGCTGTATTCGGACCAAGACAGATTTGGTTTCCCCTGCTAAAGCCTCACATAAGGAAGCATGCTTGGATTCTAGATAATGCAGCTGGATCTAGTCTCTCACCCCTGTGGTCAGCCTCACCTAGGCCTTCATAACCTTAAGTTAACCTCATGGTTTCTCCATTTCTCTTAATGACCACACTAGACATTCTTTCCTTTAAATGAGTGTAATTCACATCCATTCTGCTTCCTGGAAGATGTCCATTCAAAAGATTTGCGAGAGCAAATGGAAAAGATTTTCTGTTTCGGCTTTTGGCTAAGGCTTTGTTACATGTTCTTTAGATGTGTTGAGTTTCCTGTCATCCCTATTTGATTCAAGTTCTATCTACTCTACTATTAAGGTGCAGTTGGCAGCCATTTCAAACTACCATCCCAGTTCTCAAAATAGCCTCTCATAAGCTTTGTAAAGCAGTTCTCAAAGTTTTTCTCTCCTTCATTCTCCCGTTAAAGATACTACCCCTCCCTAGGATTTGAATTTGGTTTGGGAAGATCTAACCAAACCTCCAAAGGAATTAACATGGCCTATTTTGTTGAATGCATGCAGTTGGCCAGGTATCAGTGATGTATATTCAATTCATTGCCTCCTAAAACTGAAAGCATGGGCCAGATAATATACTTCTTAAAACAAGAACTTCAGACGTGGAACGTGTTATGGACTAAATTTATCTGAATTTATTATAAGGTCTTATTTGTGTTATACCTTTGGTATACATGAAAAAATGTCTTTCTTTATAAATGTTTTTAATATGCACATTTTTGTATCACCTTTTGAATGTCATTTTATGAGTAACATACATTAATGTTTTTTATCTGTATGTGTATATATATATATATATATATATATATATATATATATATTAATATTTTAAGATGTATTTTAAGTGGTATTTATGAAATTAACATTTTTTCATTTTTTTATAACTTATTGATACATTAATTTATACATATAGGTTTACAATATGCAATTTAGTGGTAGTATTTTTGCCTGCGTTATCCCCTGGGCTTTAGTACATAGGGGTATAGAATGATCTGTTTGTTAGGTTTTTGTAGATTCTTAATATTTCTTTTAACTTTTTGTGCTCCTGAAAACTTCCAAAATGTCCTGATTTAAGTGTAAAAAATATTATTTATCTCTATTACTTTGGTTTGTAAGGAAATTTAATCATACTTTATGACAAATAAGGGGAGGTGGGTGTTGTTTATCTGAACCAATCACAAGTAACTTAAGGGTATTTAAATGTTTTATATTTAGTGGTATCTGAAGAAGTTAACTGTTATGCGGACAAACTTGCTTATCTTCATGGCTTTTTGCATTTATTTGTGCAATAAATGTATTAATTATTAACAATTTTGGCATTATTTAGGTTGCTTTAGCACCATAGTGTTTTCATGGTTTCGGTCCAGATGGTTATCAGATTGTACCATATTGTATTTTTTAAACAAGAAGCATATTTATTAAATTATCATATATGACATAGGCAATCATACATTTATATAAATGAAAACAAATCATATTGACATAATTTTAGTTGCAAGCATTATACATCGCAAACCATGTTGGCATAAACTTAGTTGCAAATATTTTACATCACTTATAATCTATCCAGTCATTGTCAGTCAAACATTATATAGCTCATTCAAGTCTTGCCTTCTTTTAAATCTAGTTCATCCTCTGCATGTATTGTTCCCACAGCTCCCATTTTTTTTCTTTGTAATTTGCCCCTACCCTTTTCTAAAGATCACAATTCCATTTGTTTTATTTCTGTTACTATATTCACTTCTTCTAGTAAAGTGGATTTAGACTTTGATTTCCATTTTCTAGTAATTGCTTTTTTTGACTGCCATCCTAATTAGACTCAGCAAGGCTTTACTATGTCTAGGCAATTCCGATTCTGTATCATAGCTCAAAAAATAATTTCTAGTTATGCCAATTTGCTCGCCCAGTATCTCTGACCGAGCAGTCTGCGAGGAATCTTTAAAGTGTGCCAGCTCATTACACTCCCAGAAAATATGTTGCCAATTACTGTTTCTTCCCCATTACACAACCAACATTTGCTGTCTACCTGAGGAAAAATTCTTTGGAGTCTATACTTGGGGTATAAAATATCTATGCAAGTACTTCCAAGCAAAGATCCTGTATCTTCTAGTCTTTGTTGCATATTTGGGAGACATACATATATCCCCTATTGTTCCTTTCTGAATTGCTTTTCCAGTCTCTCTTTCCAATCCTTTCAAACCTCCTCTCATTGATTCTTATAGTTATTCTATATTTTGCATGCTGTGCTAATTATTCCTTTTTTAACAGCAGCTTCTGTTCTATATTGTGCTAAAAGCTCTACCAGTGCTGGTCTTTCTCATAGGATCCCCTTCTTTCTTTCTTTCTGTCTATACTCTGATGTCAATCCTTGATAGGGAAGGCAATCTCTAGCCTGCAGTCCAAATAAATTCCCATTCTTTTACCTTCCCCTCTAATAATTTCCTCCCACTACATTGGTTCTTTTGCCAGTTTTCTCCAATAAATTCCAGTTCCCTCTTGCCTATTGTCTGTATCCCTCATTGTAGTCATCCTTATCGTTAGAATCTCCTTTCTCCATTTCCGTGTTGGCTTGTTTTTTTAATACTTTTTGCTACTTTATGAATATAAGGATCTGCATCCAAAATCCCAGTCTGTCCTTGTTTGTTGAGTTTTCCCCGTTTCATCATCACTTTCCACTTTGAATTATAGGCTTATACTTGTGCTATGTATAGCAACCTTAAGTGTGTAGCTCTGAAATACCCCTTCACATTGGGTAATCCCAGACCGCCTTGTTCAATGGGAAGAATCAGCTTATCCCACTTGACTCTTGCCATCTTCCCCTCCCAGTTAACATCTTTCAGTTCTTTTTTCCAGTAATAAAACTTTGACTTTAAAAACAAAGGCCTATTTTGTAAGATCTATGCTACAACTACTGTTTTTTTCTCTCCCAAGAATTCCTCCATTGATGATATTTGTGCAGGAGGAGAACATGGTCCACACTGCACACTTTTTCTAAGCATTGCAAACTGGACATTGTTTCATAGACCAGAGCAGCCTTTGATTCCACCCGGGACTAACGTTAGCTTAGAATTCTGTCCCAACAATCAGATCACATGGACTGATGAAATAGGATGTGGAAGTTATGTATGTGCTTACCATAATGCTGGATCCTTTTCATCTATGTCCTTCCAATATGATATCCCTCTTTATCCCTATCAAATTGTCATTCTCACCATCATCTTAAATAGGTTATTGCTGTTGTCCTGATATGTTTCCAGGCAACAAACTCTTTCAGAAGGATTGGTTCAATAGGATTGCTGGAAAAGTTTACAAGAACTTCTGGCCCTAGAGCACTAGTGAATGGCTGGAACTGATCTGAGGAACTGCTTGAAGTCGAACAGGCCTTCTACCTGGGGTGTTTATGAATGGATAGTGTTCAAGACTTCTGTAGCTGAGGCAACAGCAGCAGCAACAGTGAGCTATGGTCAAAAAGTTGTCACTGCTTGTCATGTGATAACACTAGTACCAGCTTTTGGGAATTAGCTGTGAAGGAAGCTGTCAAATTAAAGAAAGTAATCTTTTGTGCAGATTGCAGAGGCAGTGCCCGAAGAAAATTATAGAACTGGATCCATGTCAGCAGGTGAGGTCACTGTAAACAGTCCTACTCTAGCACAGTTGTTAAAATGGATGAGATCTAACTACAAATGCTGTAGGCACTAGGCATTATTGAAGTGTCATTGTTAACATTACTTTGCAGTGTTGTGAGAAAGTTTGAGGCAGTACCTCTGGATTGGCAAACTAAGGTGTAGTGGTCTTTATTTTCAGAAAGATGAACAGGAAGAGTATAATCCTATTATAGAAGGAACGCACTGTTTGGCTTCTCTGAAAATACACATGGCAAGGTGCTTGAAAGTAGACTGCATCCAATAGTCCAACATCTGATTCATGAGAGTAGTAGTACGCAATTTCACCCTGACACAGAAAAGTGGATCCGCTCTTTGTCTTTTCCCGGATATTGAAGACATCATAGGAGTTCACCTGTAGTACCTGCATATGTTTTGTTGACTAGAAGAAGGCAGATGACTGTACACCCTGGAATATTTCATGGCAAATACTACAACAGTATGGGATTTCAGACTTCTACTGTGTTATCATTTGGTCCTCATGTTTGAGGAGCGAGAGTTATGTGGTCATTCTCTGCATTCAGTCAGATTCCTTCATTATGCGCATTAGAAATCTGTGAGAGGTGTGTCTTTTCTCCCCCTCTGTGATTTTTATCTGTGGGGATATCAAGGTGTAGCAACGGTCTAGATCATTTGCAATTTGGAGATGAGGGTTTCATCTCTGTTGGTTGCTGGTGGTCTCAGATAAAAGTAGAGGGTATCAGAAGATTGACAAGGGGATCAGTTGGCTATCCGACGTGTGATAAAAGGGTTTGTACCTAATTTAATGATCTTGTCTATAATGCCATAGTGGGGCAATGTATCAAAAGCTTTGGCCAGGTTGAGATAAGCACTATGTGCTCAGTCTTGCCCTCATCCATTGCTTTGGTGACCCTTTCAAAGTAGCCGACCAGATTTAATAGGCATGCCCTTCTTTAAAAAAGCCAAACTGTGATGAGTCCAGCATTTTCAGGTTACCCTAGTCCTTATTTATCATGTCCATGATGATTTCCATGGTCTTACATATGAGGCTGGTCAGACTTATGGGCCTGTAGTTACCTGAATTAGTTGTTAGATTTCTTTTGTGTAGGGGAATGACTTTTGCCATCTTCCATTCCTTGGGCACAAACCTGACTGTAGGCTTCAGTTGAATGGTGATTCAAGTGTACGAGAGAGATCATTTTTCATGCAGGCTTATTAAACATCCTGGGATGTTATAGGGATGCATTGATGCAGTGTTTTTGGCCTTGGAAAGTGCATTGATAACCTGTTCTCTAGTAATCATTCGGAGATTGTAGTAAGTGGCATTTCCTTTGGACTATCGGGTGGGGGTATAGGAGGAGAAATTTGAGCTGAACCTGTCAGCCAAAAGATTGGAAATGGCCTCCTGTTCTTTTAATTTCCCCAAGTCTTTTGGGTTTCTAATACCATGACGAGAATGGACCCCATTCCTAAGTCAAAGTACAATTAAAGTTCATTAAATTAGTATTGTTTCAATCTTTGATGTCAGCCAGAAGTGCTCTTTGGAGCGTCCGCAACATGCCCAGTAATGACTCCTTCTGCAGTTAATATGGGGTTACATGTATTGGCAACATATATAAATACGATCGTAGATTCTTTTTTTTTTTATAAGACCCATTGCTCCTACTGCTGTTGGAACTGTCTGGCTATCTTTCTTCCACATAGCTTTCGTTTCTGCCTGTAAATCCTGATATTTCATGACTTTGTGTGTCTCTGTACACAAGACACTGTAGTCACTGGGAGTAGCGATAATCAATGCCACTTTTGTCTTCTTTTCATGGACCACTATATCTTGTTTTCTTGCATCTGTCTTTTGAACAGCTGGCAGTGGTTGATCCCATGTGATGTAGACTTCATCATTTTCTATGATGCTTTGTGGCTTATTTTTCCAGCTACTTCAGTATTATGTTTGTACAATCCCCAGTGCAACAGTCTTGCCACATTATTATGCCTTTCAGTATATAGTCCTTCATCCATTAGTATATCACTACCAGCAACAAGGTGTGCAATTGTTTCCAATTCTGTTTTACAAAACCTACATTTGTCTGTTTCTCCCATATGTTCAATGAACTTTGTAAACCAACATGCACGTAGCCCACTGTCTGGGGCTGGCAATATTAACCTTTCATCTTTTGGTTTGAATTTGCCTTTCCTTAACCATTCCTGCATTTGATTCTGATCAACATGAGGTTCTTCCAGGAGTTTTCTATAACTGCAACTATATTTATGCATTTTTCACATTTCTTACCTTCTCATCTGATCCTTCACCTTATATTCTTTATTTTTTGGCACATTCAATTGCTGCCTGATTATTATCTACTTCTGGTTTGATTTCCCTTACCGCTTGACGCTAATATGCTTCTGCTCAACTAAGAAGAGAAGTCATCTTAGATTTATTCTCCTCGTTTCAAAACTTTCACTGGTTGGGTCTTGGGCAGTCAGCAAATAAGTTTGCAGTCCCACAATTGCAGAGCTATACACGTAATCAATTTCAACGAGGCCTATATCTCCTTTGGAATAGGGAATATATAATCTGTGTATGCATTGATTTTTATAAATCATTTGATGGGCATGAAGCATCCTTCTTATTTTCTTGTCTAATCTATCCAACACCTTTTGGGGCCAGTCAGTCACTCTAGAACTGTAAGCTAGGACAGGATGAGCAAATTGGTTTATAGCTTGAATTTTGTTCCTAGATGTCAACGCTGTTTTTAGGATTCATTTAAGTCTTCTAAAATATTCCTTACCAAGTTTTATTCGCATTTGTTCATGTTTTATTGTTGACGTTTCATCAATCCCCAAATATTTATACACTCCCTCTTGCTTAAATTCTTTTGTATCACATTCTTGTCCCAAATTGATGGTGTGTTGTTGTCAATCTCACCTTTATTCTCACTGATGAGTCGGATCTGATGTGTCGCATCCATCTCAGCCTATTGAAAAGCTTGAGGTCTTCAGCAAAGCTCGTGGACGTCCTTCCCTAACCATAATGCAGTTCCCCAACTTCCCCACATCTCATTTGCCGAGCTACATGTAGGATCTTCTAGCAACCTCTGGGCTAAGTTTACTGTTTTCATTAGTATCTCTTTTTTCATCTTTATCATTACCTTATAGTTAATTTTTTTCCCCCTTAAAATTCTATCAACCTTCCCTTAGATAACTTTACCCTTACTGTTAATTATCCCTTTTTGGGATTGTGTTAGCATCCGTTTGAGCTAGAGGACTGTCAACACTCACCCATTTAAGTTAGAGGGTTTTTTTTTATTGTTGTAGTTAAATTTACTTATTCTATCTAGGTAGTTTTTCTTTACCCCTGTCCCTAGTCAGTGTCTGTGTTAGAGGGCATCTAACTAACGTGTATTTCAATTTGAACTCCTTAAGAAAAAAAAAAAAGAAAAACTACTCCTACTTCTTTTTTTGTCTATAATCTTGTAGTCAGAGAGCCTACTAACATGTTTCAAAAGGAAAGTAAGCTCTTGGCTTTAAAAAAATTGAGCAATATGGTAAGAAGATTCCCCTCAGTGACACACACACTTTGTGTATACTCTTTGGGGCCTCTTCACCTGCAAGTATCGTGCTCTGTCTGCTACAGCTTTAATCAGAGAGCACTCATGGAGCACAAAAGTAACCACATTTTCCCCTGCTTCTACCTCCTCTTCTTCAAAATTGAAGAAGTCCAAAAAAGTAAGGAAACATCCTTCTCCGTCTCCAAAATCTTCTTTGGAGCCAAAACCAAAACAACCAAAACTGTCCACTCCGACTGAACCTACAGAGCAGGCAGCAACATTAGGATTCAAGACTTTGTCAGAGCAGTGTGACGCCCGTGCACTGGCCCAGTAGTCGGGAAGCCTCAATCCTCACCACTAACACCAGTGAAGGGCATCCATATAGGGAAAGGATAATAAACACACATACAGTAAATTACAATTTCCCTTAAGAACACACAGAGATCACAGTCAGTCTAGGGCTGGTTTCTCCCTTTCTCTCCAGGTCCCCAATAAGTCTACCCACTGGCACAGCTATAGAGTCCAGATCTTAGCCTAGTCGGCAAGCTAAAACCTCCAGCACCCTCTCTGTCGAACCAGTGTTTCTTGTCCCTGACCAAGTAACTGACACACACACACACACACACACACACACACACACACACACACACACACACACACAAACACACACTGAGATAAGAGTTATGTACAACCACACAGACACTCCTGAGGAAGGCTGGCACAGGTTCTCCAGCTGTGGCCCTTTTACCCAGACTATAGGGTAGAAATCACTGCCACTACCCAACTAATATTGATCAGCTACTCAAAGGCCCTTATTAAAGGGTGTCCAATTATTACTGTACAGTATTATTATCCAAATGGTAAGTGTGACTGACCCTCAAAGCTTATTTGGAGTGAACGTGGTACAGTATCACTCTCTCTCTCTCTATATATATATATATATATATATATATATATATATATGCAATGTGTTGTAGAGCTTACATTATCTCTACACAAAACAGCCACAGTTGAAAGGTTTAAAAATATTTAATAATAAATAATCACACGACAGTGCTTCTTACTACACAGTGCTAGTCAAGAGTTGAGAGATCTCAGAGAAATAATTAAAATAATACCATACAAAAGTTCTGACAACACAGAAAAACACGTTGTCTAATCTTCCTAATTCCTAGCTATTTCTAAGAAAAAACACAGTTCTAAAATCCTGCTTACATACAGACACAAGCAGAGATCTGGTGAGTTAGATGTTCTCAAGACAAATGCTCTAATGCCCTCATTCTTTCTGTCAAATTGATAACACAGTACCACTGATTCATTTCAGATTACATCATTTCTTTCTGGTTCCCAGGCCAACAGACTCTGAGGTTAATAGCCTTTGATCTTGCAGCTGTTCAGGAAGCCAGGGCAATAAAAGAAGTTATGAATGCAAATTCTAGCCATTAACTCTGGCCTCAAAACAATATGCAGAATTCCTTCATCCAGACATATCAACTCCGAGTTGTGACATCAGAGAATTGACTTGTCAGCTTTGTTACAGCAGAGTGCACTGTTGTTATATTTTTGCAGTTCCATATTTAGCACCATTTTTTTCCCATTTAAGAGAACAAGCCTGTGGCTTATATTAATATTTACAAATGACAGAATTATCTACAGAAATCTGTCTGGCTAGGCTGGCAACCTTCACCTATCCTCACAAGCAGAATTAACCACTGGCTCCATCATCAAATAGTCTGGAAGCTTTGGCTCCAAAATTCTCCTTGCCTTCAGAGTTTCGATATCAGCTGATCTCCTTCCTTGGAGCTGGTCACTTCTCAACTCCCTTCTCCATTCTGACTAGATCCAGGTCTCCTACACTTTCTCCTGGTCAACCAGGAGCGTCTCTGATGAAGATGTGGATAGGGTAGTGCAGAAGCTCCTAAAGACACCTGCTTTGGCCAAGTTACTTTTGGATCTGAGCCCAAAGGAGTCTGACCAGACACAATCTTCCCCATTGGCGCCTGCTCCTCCTCCGATCCATCCTACTATTTTGGAACCAGAAGATTCTGACATCCAGCTTGTGTCAGTATCAGAACCAGGACTCATTGGCTGCTCAGATCAGATATCTGCCTCGAGCGTTTCCACCCAGTCGAAGCAGGAAACCTTTGGGAGCCGACACTGTCCGGTCGGGTCCTCGAGGCCAGTTCAGATCTCCTCTGATCCATTCCTGCCTCTCGGAGCTTTGGTGCGGATGAGTTTGGCTCCTACCTCAGCTTTGGAGCCACTGTCCTCTGCTCCAGAAATTCCACTGATTCCAACAACTCATTTTTCGGGTCCGGGGAGTTCTTTGGAGCAGGGGTGGTCTGCCTTTGAGGTTATGAGGAGGGTGATGACTACTTCCCAGTCTAAGATGCAGACTTCCTCGTATCTTCCTTCCTTGTTAGTTCAGGTATCATTGCCTGCTCACACCCATCCACAGGACCGCAAGGATCCCAGGCTTCAGGATGTCCTTCAGGGGACTCCCCCCTCTTCCAAAACTTCCCCAGAATACGCCACTGAGGAAGTCCCTTGGAAGAGAACATGCAAGAGGAAGCAGAAGAATCCATCACGTCCGATACTAACCTCGATAAAGCAGAAGTGTTCCCACAGTCGCATCCTGAGGATGTCTCCTTTGGAGACATCCTAGAAATTTTAAATCAGAGAGATGACTGGCAGTCCTCCTCCCCTTTGGCTTAGAGTCAATGTACCTGAAGGCCTTTGGATCTCAACCTCTTGGATGACCCCTCCTTCCAATGAGCTTATTGAGTTTGTCTCTTGGAAGACTTGCGATTCCAGATTCAGTAGAACCCACTCCTAGGAGGCTGTTGAAATATATCACAGCTCCATAGGATCAGGCTTCCTAACTAAAGGTGTAGCAGTTGATGCCATGATCAAGGCAGTAGCCATGAAAAAGTAATTTTCTGAGACCAGTTCTTTTATTCATCCTCCTAATAAGGGTTCCAGGACTATGGATAGATATGGGGAAGCGTGTCCTTTTATCAGAGGCCTTTACCTTACAGTTGCTGAACCTAACGGACCCATTTCGTTAGACTACAGAGGGACCCGTTAAAGGAACTATCAGACTCCCTCCAAGGAGCTGTAGCTGATGGGGCAGCAGATAACGTCATCACACAGCTCGCTACCCTCAATTCGGTTGTCAACTCGTCCAGGAGACTCATTTCATATGCAGCAGATGGAGCGAGTTGGGCAGCGGGTTCAGGTATCTCTATTAGGAGAAAGGCCCGGATGCACCTTCGTGATTTCATGGAGCCCTTCAGGTCTTCCTTCATTAACACACACTTTGATGCCTCATCTCTTTGGGCCTAAAGTAAAAGAATTGCTGACCAGGTGTGAACAGGAAGGTAAGACCTTCTCTGCCATTGGAGTATGTTTTTCCGCACCTATGAGACCATTTCCAAAGGGGGTCAGAGAGGTAGTGGAAAGATGTGGTTCAAGAAATCACAGAAGTCTTACCAGGACACACAAGGTGGGAGTTCACCCGGGGGGAGAGGGGGAACAGTAGTAGACGCCACCCTCATATCAGAGGAGGCCCACAGAAGCAGGGCTCCAGAGAATCTTCTTTGGCAGACCCTTTCAGCATTTCTGGAGTGCCTGACGCTCACCTCTGGAGGCAGTCAGGAGGCAATTCTGTCCACCCCGAAACCTGGCAAAAACATAACAAATGGGTGAAGGACATAATATCCACAGGATATATAATTTCCTTCTCCATCCCCACTTTTGTAAACAAGTCAGTTCCAGACATTCCACCCAATCAAAAGGAACAAGCAACATTAGAAATTCAAAAGTTGATAATAAAGAGAGTCCTCTAAGAAATCCCCGCAGACCATAGAGGATCCGGAACTTACTCAAGATTCTTTTAGTTTTAAAGAAAACGGGGGACTGGAGACCAATCTTGGATCTTAGCAAACTAAACAAATTTGTGAAAAAGGCCAAGTTCCGGATGGTAACACTGCAGTCAATACTTCCATTTCTGGAAAAAGACAGTTGGATGTGCACTGTAGACCTTCAGGATGTGTACTACCACATTCAAATGGAAAGATGATCCAGAAGGTTCTTGCACTTCCAGCTAGGAGCCAGTCATTTCCAGTTTTGAGAGCTGCCCTTTGGTCTCACTACAGACCCCAGTGCGTTCACCAAATGCCTGGCAGTAGTGTCAGCTCACCTGAGGCGCCGTGGATTCTGGGTGTTTCTCTATCTGGATGACTGGCTCATAACCACCCCGACTAGGCATCCCCTGCTACAAGCAAGGAACTGTAAACTTCAGCTTTGCTCCTCCCTAGGCAGTACCATAAATTGATAAATCTGATCTAGAGTCATGTCAAAATGTAATATTTATAGGAGAAGAGATAAATATAAATATGCTGATAGCAAGACTTCCTTATGACAGGGTGCATGATCATCGCTTACAAGTGAAATTGTTAATCAGGAAGACACGAACCACTGCAAAATTAGTGCTTCAGGTTCTGTGGAAGATGGCAGCTTCTGTTGTACTTTTTCCCCTAGCTTGCCTGCATATGAGGATGCTTAAGTGGTTACTTTCTGCACAGTGGTCAATCCTAGATCTTCCAGTGTTGCACACAATCCTCATAACCAACTCCTGCAAAAAGGATCTCAAGTGGTGGATTCACTCTCCTGTGGTATCTCAAGGCTGTCCCTTCATCCACCTTCAACCCCAAGCTACAGTGACCACGGATGCTTCCCAGATAGGGTGGGGGGGCATTATCTGGGGAAGATGGTCCAAGGCATTTGGCAGGAATACTAGGCTTATTTGTACATAAACATCCTAGAGATGAGGGAGGTGATCTTGGTGTTGCAAG
This sequence comes from Protopterus annectens, assembly GCF_019279795.1. Classification (NCBI taxonomy): domain Eukaryota; kingdom Metazoa; phylum Chordata; order Ceratodontiformes; family Protopteridae; genus Protopterus; species Protopterus annectens. Next base: position 217,127,789 of record NC_056733.1, on the reverse strand, counting down.
CATTTCAGGACACCCTCCTTCTAGGAACGATAGCAGTTCAGTCAGACAATATGTCAGTAGTCTGGTACATAAGCAAGGAGGAACCAGATCTTACTCCCTTTGTCTGGCAGCAGTAAGGGTTTGGCACTGGGCAGTGCCCTCCAACCATTTTCTGATTGCAATGCACATCCCAGGGAAACCTATGTGTTTGCAGACGAATGGAGCAGAGCCATATTCTGACCACGAGTAGTCCCTCAATCAGAAACTTGCAGAAGACAATTTCTGAAAATGGGACTACCCTTTCTGTAATCTCTTTACATCACCCATCAATGTCAAATGCTGCAACTACTTTGCCTTGACCCCTCCCATGGGGGAGTTACCAAGGGATGCACTTGTTTACAATTGGCCTATGGGACCCCTGTATGCTTTCCCTCCAATATGTCTGTTTTCCCAAGTTGATACAGAAAGCAAGTTTGTTGGAGACTACGATAATCCTTATTGCCCCCTATTGGCCTCATCAAATCTGGTTTCCCTTTCTTCAGCCTCATCTTATGGATGAACCATGGAATCTGGACCCTGCTCCAGACCTTCTGACTCGCCCGTTAGGAATGGTACACCCCAGCCTACACAACCTTAAAATGACAGCTTGGCTGCTCCAGTTCCCCTAATCGCAAAGTTTCTTTCCTTTCCTCCCCAGTAAAACATCATTTGTTATATTCCCATAAAACTTCTACACAAAGATTATACAAGAGTAAATGGAATAGGTTTGTAATATGTGGAGTGATAATCCGATTGTTTTTCTGCGCCCATGCATTCTATCCTGGAGTTTTTGCAAAACTGTTTCATGAGGGAGCTGCTGCGTCTTCTACTGTTAGAGTTCAGCTAGCAGTAATTTCAAATTTTCATGTGGGAGAAAATGGCTCTACGATAACGTCACACAGGCTCCATAAAGCCTTTTTGAACGGAATATTGATGATAGGACCCCCATACAAAAATCCATCTCCTGGGATCTACATTTCTTATTAACAAACATCATTTGTCTCCCCTTTTGAACCTTCTGCTACATGTGATTTTAAATTTCAGTCTTGGAAAACACTTTTTAGTGGCTATTACTTCAGTTAGAAGAGTTTCAGAATTGCAAGCCTTGTCTAACAAGCACCCTTACCTGTTTTTTCATAAGGAAAGAGTTTCTCTATGCACTAATCCTTCCTTTCTTCCAAAGGCTGTCTGGTTTAGGTTACTTTCAATCTATTGAGGTGCCAATTTTCTTCTCAAATTACTAAAACAAAGGTGAATACTCTGCATCTTCTGGACATGCATAGACAAGTTACTCTCTTACTTGCACAGAACTTCAGAATTTAGGAAATCAGATCAACTCTTTATACCCTACTCTGAGAAAAGGTCAACCAGTTTCAAAGATTACCTTATTTAGATGGCACACCTTTTTTGTATCCTACATCTACAGCTCTAAAAACGGACCTCTTCCCTTCCCTGTTAAAGCACACTCCACCAGGTCGACAGCAACATCTACAGGTTCCAGGCAAGGTTAACCCTGGATAATATCTGCGCTGCAGCTATGTGGGCAAAGCCTCATACTTTTATTACTCATTACAAACTGGATTTGATCTCCAGGAGTTTGGTTCTATGGTTCTGAGGAATATAGTGCCATGAGCCACCCAAGAGTCAGGTTGCTTGGGGGCGGTCCCATCAGTGTGAATAAAGGTGAGAATCACAACAACACCCACACACAAGTTATGTACTTACCATAACATTCTGTGTGTGTTGTGCATCTCAACCTTTATTCTTACAACCAACCCTCCATGCCCCCTTCCTATACTCCTGGGAGACCAAGTAGTAATTGGCTTGACTGATCTCCATAGCCTCAGAAATACTGCCTTTGGTCCGTTGATAAGTGTATGTACTTGGTATTATTCCATTTAAAGGAAGTTTTTTTGCTCGTTTTATGTTTTCATGGCGGGCAAACAAAAGCTGAGGAAGTTGGGGAACTGCATTATGTGGAGGGAAGGATGCCCATGAGCTTTGCTGAAGACCTCAAGCTTTTGGAAAGGCCGAGACAGATCTGACGCATTGGATCCGACCCATCAATGAGAATAAAGGTCGAGACTGGCAACACACATGGAACGTTATGGTAAGTACATAACTTCTTTTTTTCTTGGTGCTACAGTTTTCCAACTTTAAAGGTTGATTTGCACATTTATCAAGACCAAATGATATTCTTATATCATCTGAAAAAGTTTTGACTACTTTCAGTTCCTCAGCTGATGAGTTATACAGTTTTAAATCATGGACAAAGAGAAGAAAAGTATTTACACTTCATTGCTTTCTGGGAGCCAAATTATAGCCTTGACCTAATCTGTTAAGCAGACAACTTAATGGGTTAAGGGCAAGGCAAAAGAGCAACGGGGACAGAGAGCCACCCTGGAATATCCCCCTTTCAATTTTTATCTCCATAATAATTGTACTTTATCAATGCAAAGTGTTTTGCCACTGTTTCATGGTCACTGTGATGTAGTTTATCAGTATAGGGTATATCTTGTACATTTTTAAGCACTCTTTTATCCATGAATGTAGGATACTGTCAAATGCTTTTTTGTAGTCAGTCCATGCCATACTTAGATTCTTCCCCTTTTTACAGTGCTCCACTATGACTTTAACAACAAATGGTCATTTGTTCCATATGACTTTCTTTTATTGCCATTTTGTTCTATTGCCATGATTGAGTTTTCTTCTAAATGACTATAAACTCTGTCTCGGCATCACTTCCCGTGTATAGTTTATACGTCATCGGAAGGCAAGTTATTGGTCTGTAATTTTTAGGGTAGCTTGCATTTTCACTCTTAAGTAGGAGCATTGTCTTTCCTGTTGTTAGCCAGGTTGGTGTCTGTTCGGGATGCGTATATAAATAGTTCTTACTCATGGCTAAATCTTTGTGCAAAGATGTTAATACTTTTAACCAGAAGTTAGGTACTGCATCTGAGCCTCGGGTTTTCCAATTAGTGGCTTTTCTTAACTTTGTTTCAGTCTCTCTGGCTGTTGCTTCATCTCATTTCATATCCTGTACATTTAAACTTCTTATTCTTTCTTTTACTTCTATCCATTTAGCATCTTTATGTTCCACAGGATCGTCATGGGTATTTCTCCAGAATGTATCAGTTTCTTTTTTTGGGTAGTCTTTCAATTCCTTTTACCTTGTTGAACTTTTTGGGGTCATTGATAAATTGCTTATTTTGTACTTTTCCTTTATATTTATCTGTGTATCTTCTAAGTTTTTCTGTGACAGTGCATGATAGATCCTGACCTGTGATAAATACTACACATTACTTTTATTACGTCTATCTTTCTGAGTATTTTTGTTGATCTGTTCCCTCTTCTATACTCTTCTAACAGTGACACTGTTTGTCTTAATTGCTTTATAGTTTTCTTTATTCGATACTTCCATGATACTATTCGATTTCTCCCCTTCCTTTCTCTTACTACCCTGTGTCGTTGTGGTAGAATTTTATCTGTTATTAATTTAGCTGCATAGTAATATATCCTGTTTACTTCTTGTCACTCTCCTACTTTAGACACAATAGAACAGTCTTCATGGACTCTGTTCAAGCAGCTTTATTTTATACAAACACATTACTATAGAGGTTTACTGACTAAGTAACTTGTATACAAACAACTGCGATCATGCATGCTCTCACTGTGGCTGCTCTTACAAAATGGCACTAGGGAGTGCACGTGTTTTGAATTTGTGTGCACTTACAGCCTTGGCACGCTTCTTAAAGATACAGCGCTCTTCACTTGCAATCTGATCTACACTTCTGTTATATTGCAAGGATCTCCATGGACAGTCCTAATTACTGTGTTCATTTGTTTTATCAGACTTCTGACTTTTTGGGTCTTATTGACCTTCTACAGTCTATTTGTTTCATTGATCTTAATATGTCTATCGATCTCTATTAAATCAAGCAACTCTTCTCTTAGCTCATTTTCTTCTAAATTGAGGCCACATTTTTCATTTGCTGTGGGAGTTCTGTAGAAAGTTCTATAGCATCTTCCTGTGGCACATTCTCTTCTATTTCATCCTGTCATCCATTGCTCTGTCATATGGGAACTCACTGGCCTGTCAGTCCTCAACATTGACTGCGTCAGAGTTGCCACAGTTTCCTGCTCTTTCCTTGCTATCCAGCTTCAAGTGAGCATTTATACTGGTTTCCTGTTGAAAGCTCCAAAATGTCTTCATATGGCTAATGACCAGTTGTTTCCCATTCCACTGGTTTCTCTTTAATTTGGATATCCATTGCTTTATCCTGCTGTGCTGCTTTCTGAGTTAGATTTTCTATAGTGAACCCTTTACTTCACAAGTACTCCATAACCTCAGTTTCTATTTTCTTTAACATCTCCATTACTAATATTCTTTCCTACTTTTCCTCTGTCTTCTTATTTTTTGTATTGTAAAGTTTTCCATGTCTGGATTCCTTTGCCTGTATTTCTCTCCAAATATCTTTGGTGCTGCTCTTTTTGTATTGATTAGTTTTGCTTTCTTGTTTGCGTAAATATTCCACCATACTAAATCTCTTTCTTTCCCATGTCCATATTTCTTCTTCTCGTTCCATCATGCTGTGATGTAAACTGTGTTAGGCCTTCTACACCTAATCCTTCACTTCCCAGGCATTTCTTTGGACTATCAAGTGGGGGTATAGGGGGAGATATTTGAGCTGAACCTGTCAGCTAAAAGGTTGGAAATGGCCTCCTGTTCAGTGTGGGTGATGCCATTTATAAGTAGTTCTGGGCATTGTTGCGTATTTCCCTTCAGGTTACAGACAACTGTAGAAAGCTTTCTGGTTGTCCTTTGCCTGCAAAACTTTTTTTTTTTTTTCAAATTTTAATTAACCCTGTAGCTGCCTGTTTAGATTGGTTAGGGGGTATTTAGTATGCTGGTCTTTGTTCCTTCTACTCTTGGCGAAGATTTTTTTTTTTGTTTTGTTTTATAACTGATTGATATTGTGATTCCACCAGGGTGTCTTTCTTTTGAGTCTGTCTTATTCTTAATATAAGTGGGCACAGCTTCCTCTATACAGCCATCTGTATGACTGTATAGGGATTTTGTAAATAACTCAGCCTATGTTATGGTGTTTACTGTGTTTGGGGGTGCTTGGAATTTAGCCAAGGTGTTGCTTAGTAGAATGAGGTTAACCTTGAAATAGTTCCTAAAGGTTTTTGGGTTTGCTGGGTCCCCAGATTTAATATTTATTTCAAGCAATACTGCCTTATGGTCAGATCTGACAAGTGAAGACATTTTGCTGGGCAAGGAACATCGCTCCCCAGTGTTCATAAGTACAAGGTCAAGGAAGCGTGTACCCCTGGTAGGAGAATGGACCAACTCTTCCAGGATGTTCATATTATGCTTTTCCTAGCAGGAGGCATACACCCCAACCCTGGTCCTCAGACTACTACTATCCTTTCTTCCCCTAATTCACCCAATACCTCCAACCACAAATTCCTTATACTAGTTACAATCAATACCCAGAGTTTAAAAAATAAAATAACTCTCTTCCATGCCTGGATTAACCATACTCTTCCAGACATAGTATCTCTCTCTGAGACATGGCTAAAGCCCCACATCTCTGACTCTGAGATCCTTCCCCCTGGCTTTCAAGCACTCAGATGTGACCACCAAATCAAAAAAGGTGGAGTAGCAGCATTAATTTATAACAGCCTGCTTAACCTCACTCCTTACCAAAACCCCATTCCTCAATTTTGCAGTGCTGAAATAGTCATAGGAATACTCAAACTGAATAACTATAAAAGTATTTGCATTATGAGCATCCACATTCCCCCTGGAAATAATATCCCTACTCTTGAAAACATTCTACTATGGTCCTCAACTAGTATTAAACTAGAGACATACATATTAGGAGATGTGAATATAGATTGGAACAAAATTAATAACAATAATCCCTCTTTATCTATTAATCTACTCAACTTCACTCAACTAATAAACGGCATTACCAGACCTAATAAAATCAACCCCCCCCCCAGGGTCCACCTTGGACTGGACTGGATCTTAGCCTCCCACCCAAATAAGATATCTCACTCTGCTATCCTACCAGACACCATGAGTGGCCATCTCCCAGCTTCCATTCTCCGAGCTACCCACTCCTCCCTTCATCAACACCAATTTACCTATACTCGTAATCTCAAAAACTTCAACCCTTCTATATTCTCAAATGCTTAAACATACCAACTGGAACAATCTAAAATCTCTTCCCCTAGATGAAGTCATACATTCCTTTAATACAACCTTCCTAGACATTCTAAATGCCCAAGCACCTCCTAGAACTAAGCGTATAAAACCTTACTCTGCCCCATGGCTAACTAAAGATACTAAATCACTTATGCAACAAAGAGACAAGACTTTGAAACTTTACAACCAGCAAAAAATCTGACACCCTCCTCAAATACAAGCAACTCCGTAACCTAACCCAAAAGCATATTACAAAAGACAAAAAATCCTACTACATTAAACTACAGTCTACCCATTCAAAAAACCCAAAACAATTCTGGAACTCCATAAACTCTCTTCTGCACCCAGGTACAAAAAACAATCCCTGTCTTGATAATAATTTAACATACATAGAAATTGCCACCCTATTCAACTCCTTCTTTGCCAACTCCATAGCTGAATTCACTAAGACCTTCCCCAATAATATCTCCTCCCCTCCACTCAACCCTACATTCCCTTCCCCCACTCAATCTCCCTCTCCCACCCCTCCCCCTATTTTCCATCTAAAACCCAGCTCTATCTCTCACATCAAAAAGCTTCTCATTAAACTCAAGCCTTGCTCCAATGCCCCTGACAATATCCCCTCACACTTTCTAAAGCTTGCTGCAGATGCCATTGCCATCCCCATTAGCATTCTCATTAACTGATCCATTCATGAATCTTACGTCCCCAAATTGTGGCATGCTGCCTATATCTCACCTCTTCACAAAGGAGGCAAAAACAATAACTTCTCTAATTTCCGTCCAATAGCCATTCTCTCCCCAATATCAAAAATTCTAGAAAAATGCATCCACCACCAACTTATGCCCTTCCTCATCAGTAACCACCTCCTTACCCCTACTCAACATGGCTTCCGCCCCAGCCATAGTACAATAACCGCTCTCCTCTCATTTTTAGATATTGTAAACCATGCTCGGGACTCAGGAGAAATTGTATCCACTGTTCTCCTAGATCTTTCCAAGGCTTTCGACACTGTTTCTCACTCCCACCTTCTAACTCACCTGTCTAACCTCAATCTCGATCAGCATTCACTTACCTGGTTCAAGAGTTATCTTTTTGACAGATCCCAGGCTGTGAAATTGAAAACTAGTACCTCAATCTTCCTTCCTACCCCAACCGGGGTTCCCCAGGGTTCAATACTCGGTCCAATGCTCTTCAATATATTCATTAATGATTTCCATGCAGCCATTCCCAACACTAAAATAGTACAGTATGCAGATGACTCTACTTTAATCTGCTCTGCTCCTAATCTTCCTGTTCTCCAAGCAATTACCCAATCTGCCTTTACAGCAACTGAGAACTGGATGTTTCAAAGCCACCTCTCCCTTAATGGTAATAAATCCAAAATCCTACTTTTCTCCCCCTCTAAAAACCTGCACCTTGGCAAGCAATCTTTCAAAATTACCAGTAATGCCAACTCCCTAATAGAAGTTGTCCCCTTTGCTAAACTTCTCGGTGCTACTATCGACGAACACCAAAAATTCGATACTCATGTCCAATTAAATATAAAAAAAAAACATCAAAAACTTGGGTTACTATACAGAAACTCTCACTTCCTTTCTCCCTCTACCAGGCAAACTCTTGCCACTACCTACCTACTTCCATCACTATTATACTGTGCCCCTCTTCTAACCAACCTTGCATCCTCCATCTCCTCAAAACTAGAAATCTGCTACAACAAAATCTCCAAATTTGCTACTAAATCTAAACATTACTCCCACCATTGCTCTTCCCTACACATGCTAAAATGGCTAGAGCTTCCCAACTACCTCAACTACCTCCAACTCACTACAGCCCACAAATTAATCTTTAAACCTACTGCATGCCCTGCTCTACCATACATCCTTCCTTCCTTATACTCCCCACAGACCCCTAAGATCTGCACAACAAAATCAACTTGCTGTTCGCAAACCAAAACGTCCTGCTGGCCAGTGTCTGCTATCCTATTCCCTAGCAAAAAAATGGAACTCTCTTCCCCCCCTCACTAAGAATCTCCAATAACCTTGAACTCTTTAAATCCCAGCTCCATTCTCATCTCTCCCAAAATTGGAAATGTAATTGCTCTCTGCCCCCTAATCCTATTAAGCTCATTTCTACTTGTTCTTCATTAAATACTTCTTCACCTTGCTATTCTTCCCAACAACTTCCCCTTGATATTTCTTTCATAGTGTAAATACTATACATACCCTTCTTCCTGTACTCTCTCCCCCCATATACTACTTCCATCTAAACCTATATTACATTTGACTAACTAATGACTCTAACATTCTATAAATTGTGTCCAAACCTCTTCTACTAACTTTACCCGCCATCCCCCTTGTATTACCCCCTATTGCTTTTTTCTCACATATGTTCTTCTTTCTAATAAACAATTGCCTCTTGCTTCACTACTCAACTGCCTCTCTCTCCTTCCACCACTTCAGGTATTTATTCCTACTACTCTGCATACTTTACACTACCCAGCTTCATTATCAAGCATGTTCTGTATGAACTATCCTTAAGTCTCCTATACTTCACTTATTGCACTACATCTTTTTGCTACATCACACTGCATCATCTTACAATTTTTTTTAAAATATTATATAATACTAGGATTATTCATAACTGCATTTTATTGTACTTTTTATCATATTTTTATTGTATCTTTGTAATTTTGGAGCTTTTCTCCCCGGGCCTCCACTGAAAATGGGCTCCTTGAGCCCAGTGGACCACCCCAGTTATCAAACTGGAAATAAATAAATAAATAAATAAAATATTAACAAAAGTTTAGGAATGGCTGTGCTTGTGCATTAGAAGTGGTGTAGGATTCCCACACTGTAGAAGGGTAGTTGAGATCACCCATGAAGAACGTTTTGTGTTGAATGGTGAGGGACTCTAATGCATTGAAATAGGTAGTATCAGTTTCCTGAGACATGGAGGGGGGCCTGTACATTGCAAGAATATGATCTGAGACCCTGTTTATGGTGAGTTGTACATGTATTAGTTCCAGTAGGTTATACACTTTAAATAGTTTGGATGTGAGGTTGTTTTTAATATACACTGAGACTCGTCCACCTTTAGTTCTCTCCTGTGCAGTATAGCTGGTCTAAAGGTTTAAAAGGCATTTTAGCATTGCACTGCTGCAGTTATCTTCTACACTTTAAAATAATGTCTCTATTATGGATAGACACATCTTCCAATGCAACAGCTACAGGGTCAGTTATTAAGAGACATGCCTGGCTGAGAACTTTGCCTCTGCCAGACCATGTGCAAGTGTAAGTACTCAGTGCCCCCTTTAGATAAGGACACTCCCCACCTCACTGAAGGTGTCTTTAAAAGACTGAAGGAAAAGGGCAAGACTATGCAGTCAGTCAAGTAGCGTTTCAATATCGGGCACCAAAGTTCATCAGAAATTACCCCACAAATTCTTAGTCTTTTTTTCCCCAAGGAGGACAAGCATACGACTGGTAAAGGGAAAAAGGGCAAGTTTAGAAAATAATGGCAAACTATACCAAATGAAAAATTGGAGGGGAGGGGCACCAGGGATGTGATTCTCAGTGGAAACAGCCATGACCTTAGCCCGGCTGAGGGTTCTCTGTCAAACCCATTTTACCACCTCCAGATTGCACATGGGGACAGCTGGTCTTTTTCGTACAGCTTTGGAGTTATGTAATCCAGGACCAGTGGATCTTAAAAGATTCTGTAACAAGGTTACAGACTGCAGTTTTTAAGACTGACATAGTGTAGATGCACGCCATCCATGCCAAGGAGCCAGATGACTCTTGTGCCAGTTCTACTAAATTGACTCCTGGATCAGGGGCTATAGAGTACCAAAGATGGAAGAAAACAGTGACTTTTACTCAAGACTGTTTCTTGTACCCAGAGAAGAAGGCACACAAAGATCTATTGTAGAGCTATCAAGAATAAATAATTTTTTTAATGTTTCAAAGTTAGATGTTGACCAATAAATCCCCTTTCCCTCTTTATCTTCACAGGCATTCCTAATTACTCTGGACCTGAAGGATGCTTATCTGTGTATTCCCATTGCCAAAGAATTTATATGCTTCACGACATTCTGTGTGTGGGGAGGGTGGGGGCATTACCTGTTCACTTCCTTGCTCCTTGGCTTGTCTGTTGCACCCAGAGTCTTCAGCAAATGCCTGGCTCAAGTAATAGCTTTTTACAGGACAAAGCACATTCACATTTACTTTTACCAGGATAACTGCCTTATTCAAGCAGACTCCACAGAGGAGATCGACAAGGCCTTGAACCTTAACATGGAGAGCTCCCTGTCAACCTGAAAAGGTAAAATTTAACTCCAGCAAAGAGCCTAGTATTTCTATAGGCTCTGTTGAACTCAGATTTGCAGAAGGCCTTATCACCCGAGGAGAAAGTACTCTCTCTCTCTCTGTCTCACTTTCTTCTTGTAGACTGTACTTGAGAAGAGAGGTCATCACAGCAAGGAAATTTCTCAGGGTACTGGGCTGTATGGCTTCCTGCATCCTGATAGTACACATAACTAGATTATATGGGAGGAAATTACAGAGTTACTCCATGAATGGGTGGTGCCAACATCACAGTCCCTGGAGACCTTGATCCCTATCCTCCCTGTACATGAAGAAATAGGTAATATTGTAGTTAGGGCAGACATGCTTCAATGTAGAGATACCCTTTACCACCACAGCTTACTCAGACTCTGACTGTGGATTCCTGCAGCCTGGCTTGGGGAAACAATATGGAACTAATGAAAGTACAGGGAACATGGGACCAAAACTTGGAGAAACGCATAAATGTGAAAGAAATTAAGGCTATGATACTAGATCCAAGGACATTCAAGCACATTTTAGTGAAAGTCGTCCTTCAAATCCTTACAGACAATGCCACATATTCCTACAAGCTGTGCAGATTGGCAAGGAAAGCCTGGGAGATTGCCCAAAAGGCAAACATGGTGGTCATCAGAGTAGCCTTTTTTCCCTCCCAATAAAAAATCATGACACACAGGCTGAGCAGACTACAGACAAACGAGGACAAATGGAAGTTAAACATTGAAATTTTCCTGTATCTGACCAAAGATTGGGATTTGTCAGCAGTAGATCTATTTGCCTCATAACGGAACAGAGAGCTGAGATGTTCTGCTGTAGAACAATAACTCCGGCAGCCTGCTAGGTAGATGCCTTTTCACTCAAATGGGCAGGTAGATTTCTGTATGCTTTTCCCTCCTAGCTCTCATCCCCTGGGTATTATGAAAGATCAAGAAGCACAAGACAAAATCTAGTTTGATACCTCTCTTGACCCAGACAAAATTGGTTCTCCCTCCTTTAGGAAGGGAAAAGACTAAGGGTGTTTCAGTGTGTGAACCTTCTCACCAAGAACAAATGGTCCATTATACACCCCAGTCTATCCACTCTTAGACTGAAAGCATGACTGATCTAACCTTAACCCCAGCCAGTTCACCTAGTCACTTGAATTCAGAGGATAGTCTCAGTAATGTGAGGAAAGCTAAGAAACAAACACAAGAAAATCTTAGATTCTTCTTGTAATACTTATCCAGGGACCAAGATCCAAAGACTACACATATGGCAATGGTCCTGGACTATCTGTTAGATGTTTTCAAGATGGGCCACTCTTATGCTTCTTTCCTCTTAAAAGGTCCTTGCTTCTGCTGTCTCAGTCTACCTTGCAGTGGGCCACCCCTCAACTCATACATATCTGTGATTCTGTTTCCTAGAGGGCTATTGCATCTATGACCACCAAGATTAGAAATCTCTCTACCATGGAACCTCAGATATGTTTTAGAAAGCTAGCCCATTTTGAAAGAAATTCTTCAGTCCCTCACCCCTTAAAGTTTTTATACTGGAAGATACTGTTCCTCATGGTTGTCACTTGTGCTAGGAGGGGTTTGGAGTTACAAGTGTGATATGCAGGAACTCCTTATGATCTTCCATCAGGACAGGTTATCCTTGTGCACCAATCGCTCTTTCATGCCAAAAATAGTGACAGAGATGTCTTTGAATAAAGCCACACACTTACCTGTGTTGTTTTTCCTAAGGCTCAAAACAAAAGGCAATTCTTTGGATGTGCATAGACAGCACAGATTTGAAGTGGACAGAACAAAATAATTTAGAAAAGCAGATCATCTCTTTCTATTCATGGCAGGGGCAAGGAAGGAGAAACAGTTAATAGCTTGCACCTTGCATTTATTTGCTCTTATGTCAAAGCCCATTCCACCAGAGTCACTTACCAGTGCCACCACAGTGTTCCTCAGGAGGTCATTACTCATTCCATTTTAGAAACATCTGCATGGTACTCAGTACACATCTTCTACAGACACTTCATTGTTTGAGTGGCATCTTGCAAGGTCTACTTTCTTGAACTACCATTTGCAGCCAGCCACCCACTATTGTTACGATCTGGAATCATTCCACAGATGACTGAAACAGGGAATAGTATGATGAACATAGTACAGTTGTGTTTGGAACTTAACCATAAATAAAGGTGCTTCAGATACACTCCCCGTTGCAGTCCATATTCCCTCCTTTTGTGACACCCTGGTGTAGGGTTGAGTCCTGTTTTTCACATGATCTTCCCTGTCATCTCCCTACCTTGCATCATTCCTCGTAGACAGAGCTTGGGAACCTGTTAGATGGAGCTGTTACTTGGTTGGGAGTGCTCCCCTCCTAGTCCAGGCATGCTCTGTCTCTGATATCAGATTTTACCTTCTACAGTTGCCTGGGCAAGAAAGATCTGAAGATGGCATCAGCTGATGCTTCTGTTATACCAGCAGTGTCCTTACACGGCAGTGAGAGAGAGTCAGTCAAAACATTTGGGGACAGTTACAGCCCTGGAAGTTAGGCTGGGTGTTGGATTTCTAGCAGTTAGAGCATCCCACAGATGATTACAGCAGTTAATGTAAATTCCAAACACAACTTATATTTTTCCTTCACCAAGTAACTTGACTCAGCCTCTGTGAATTGGTGAGGACATCAGCAATCTTAGATGATCTTGGTTTTACTCATAAAAAGAGACCCCAGGCAGACCCAGAACACATTGTGAACACCTGGAGAAATCCACAAGATGAGCTAGTGACTGCTGCTGGGGATTGCTACCATCTCAGTCCTTCTCAAGATGTGTGGTTTAGAAATTATGATGGTGATAACCCACACTTAGATGTCAGCAGTTCACCAGAAGCACTGATCAGAGTGAATCCTTTGGGAGAAAGCAAGTTCTCTACCATAGGTACATTCCTTTCATTTACTTAAAGGCCTTGTGTCTCCTGTCTTTTCTGTCCTAGAGAGGGAGAGTGAACACTGTGCTTGAGGTCAATGAATCTTTATGTGTATCATCCTCATCTTAAGTTGACCCATCATTATAGTTTCCTAAAAGTGAGTGAAGTATGTGTCCTACAGAGGTGTGTGTGTGTGTGTGTGTGTGTGTGTGTGTGTGTGTGTATATGTTTTTGTTTACTCAAAGAGAATGATGCTCTTTTGTGCTTTACTGTTGCTAACTAATAGCTTATTTTTCTTGTCATTTTGTCTTTTCCTGCTGACCATAAGCACTTTTTTTTAATTTCAAACTTTAGTTAAACAAGCAGCGAGAAATCATGGCAAACATAAAGTAACAATACAACCATCTTATACAAATAAGCAATTAAAAATTGAGTAGAGACCTTATGATCTGAATCTTAAATGTAACAGAAAGTTTTCATCTATATTAGTCTAATTCAAATCTTTCTCACCCTTGCGTAGCGGCACATTATTCTTAAGTGAAACAAAAGCAGTTCAGTAAAACAAAGAGCTTCCCACTTGTACAATTCTAACACTAGAAATTTACAGTCTTCCATAATTATGCAAGCTCATATAAGTACTGGAAGTGTTACTCAGTCCCTATACTCCGTAATCATTTGTCCCCAGCTTTTTCATGGAGGAGTACAATATTTCCAGTTCCTTATGGGGGACAGGGGCCACAGAAAATCTTAGTTCAGCGAATACAATAAGCACAATAGCCTCAGTAAAATTTGTACCAAATACTTTTGTTTCCTCTTAGTTATCAGAAATTTCTTAATGCTGCTGCTTTGTCATATGCCACCTGTTAATCATCTAAATTCCTCTACACATGGATGAAGCTCATTGAGCTCAGTAACTGTAGACTGTGGTTACCTAGCTCTATAACTCATTCTCAGAGCTCAAAAAATACAACTTGAGCATTAGCAAACTCTCTTCCTATAACAGATGTCTTTTAGTAAGTAATTCTGAAAGAGCATGGTCAGGCAATATGCAACCAGTCTCTACACCTCAGACATTTATCATCAGCACCATGAAACATTTTCTGTAGCCTTATGGGTGTATAAAAGCATTGAAGACATTTTCAGAAAAATATACAAATGTATGGAATTTTAATACCATACATGAGTAGTAAGCATACCTTTTTTGAATACCTATGCTCCAGCCACTTGTGCCAGCCCTCTTGCCATTTGTTTTGCAATGGGTGTTTTCAGTTCCTTAAGTACTTTATATGCTTTACCTTTGACTCCCTTCTCAAATCTTACTGATGCCTTAACTGTAAATATCATCTTTATTAGTTCAGGGTCTTTATAGATGTTTGATTCCTTTGAGAAGTATGCTTCCTTAAATGCCACATTAAAGACTTACAAAATGTATATTTTCTCTTGCTGGGTAAAATTTCTGCTGCTGTATATTCCTTGTTTGTGTTCCTTTAGTACTCCATAACTAAGCCAATATGTCAGTGGTGAATCTCTCGAAGTTCATTGCCAAAATAAGTTCCCCAATATTTAATATCGATTTCTTCTTCCCTATGGGTATTAAGCCCTCCATCCAACAACTATGATACACACACACACACACACACATATATATTTAGATGTCTATATCTTTATATGTATATATATATATATATATATATATATATATGTGTGTGTGTGTGTAAAAGATTGTATTGTATTGTTCATACATGGATAAATCTCCAACTTGTTTTAATTATTTATTTGTTTTCCATTTATTTACCGGGAAAGTCCGACTTGAAACAAAGCCAATTTTCAGCGGAGGCCTGAAGAGAAACATTCCAGACGCATATCTTTGTAACATGGGAGGAAACCGGAGTACCCGGAGAAAACCCAAATGAACACAGGGAGGACATGCAGACTCCACACAGAAGGCACTCCAGCCGAGAATCGAACCAGAGCACCTCTTGCTGTGAGGTGACAATGCTACCGCTGCACCACAGAGCCACCATTTTACTTTCATAGGGATTGATACGGTTGTTGATATTTCTAAAACTGATATATAAAATCATAAATTATTAGATGAAAAAGAAAGAGAATGGATTCTGTGCCTAGGTACTTATAAAAAAAAAAAAATTGGTTTGTATGAAAGTAATGTAAGTAATGCAATGAGGGGGTATTCAAATTGATTTTTTATATATGTATGTATATATATATATATATATATATATATATATATATATATATATATGTGTGTGTGTGTGTGTATCTGTACAATAGATGGTGTCCCCTTATGGTTATAAACATATTAAGATGTTTCATAAAGTTAACATTTATCATTATATTCAGGAACCATCATTTTTATTTTAAATGAATGTAAATATCTACCAATTTAATATATTTCAAATAGTGTAGATTGCATGCAAGCCGCGGTGGTACAGCGGTAGCGTTGTTGCCTCACAGCAAGAGGTTCTCCCGTTCGATTCTCGGCTGGAGTGCCTTCTGTGTGGAGTCTGCATGTCCTCCACGCGGTCGAGTGGCCTCCAAAAGACGTGTGTGAATGGGCGTGCCTTCGCTGAAGGTTGGGTGTCGGGCTGGCAACTCTGCACCATAAAAATCTACTGCCAATCATTAGCGGACCGGAGTTCCGCTGTGGCGACCCCTAACCGGGAAAAGCTGAAAAGATAAACAAACTGTAGATGGCATGCAGTTGATGCAGTATGACCAATCACAATACCGGAGGAATGCCAGGCACCCAGCATTACTGCAGCCCAGATTAAAGCTGCATTGTCCAAGGCCAAGAATACAGCTTCCATGGGACCCGACAGTATCCCTGGATGTGTTCTACATGAACTACAAAGTGAACTGGGAGCTTTGTCCCTAGCAAATGGCACACTGCTACAGTCATCCCTGTCCATAAAGGGGGAGCGACTACAGACCCTGATAATTATTGCCCCATTAGCCTGATGAGTCTGATATGTAAGGCTATGGAGTGCTTCATCATGGACCTAATTAACAAGGATGTGGGGAATCTCCAAACTGTAGATCCCATGCTATTTGGTTTTGTGAAAGGTAGATCTTGCCTGCTCAACCTGGTTGACTTCTTTGAGTCAGTCACCAGAGCTGTGGATGAGGGCAAGGCAATTCATACAGCCTACCTTGATCTGGCCAAGGCCTTTGATACCATTCCCCACTCAGAAATTATTGATAAACTCACCAAGCTAGGCATCAACCCTTATATCACTAGGTGGGTTGCAAATTGGCTCACAGATAGCACCCACAAGTGTGAAAGCGGACTCCCAAGTCAGACTGCCGACCAGTCACGAGTGGAGTCTCACAGGGATCGGTCCTGGGTCCTCTCCTGTTTGGTATCTACTTCTCAGAAGTCCAGGCCAACACGGAGGGACTCTGGCTGACCAGTTTCGCTGACAACTGCAAGCTGGAAGCCATTATTAACTCCCCAAGTGATGTAGACATCTTACAGAAAGGCTTCACTGAGTCCAATGACTGCTGTCGAAACCATGGCCTTAAGGTTAATGCCAAAAATGCATCATCGTCCCCTTTGGGAAAAACTCTGTTCCCACTAATTGCTGCATCGATGGGAGCCCACTGAAGGCATTATAAGAGATCTGGGGGCACAGTTTGACAGCAACCTCTCCTTCGACCACCACATTGCCACTGTGGTCAGAAAGTCCTTCTGTGTGGCACGTCTCATTACCAAGGATTTTGCATCCAGGAAGAAAGAGGTCATCACCTCTCTCTACTCTTCCCTCATTAGACCAATCATCGAGTATAATGTCCCATTTGGCATGTACCTCACTAGACACATGCAACAGCTGGAAAGGCCACACAAAGTACCTCACGAAGAGGATCCTAGGCCTTAAACACATGTCCTACATGGACAGACTGAAAAAACTCCAGCTATTCTCTGTCTCATATTGTCTACTAAGAGGAGATCTCTGCTTGACAGACAAAGCCATGTCTGACTCAGCTCTGTTAGAAATGCTACATCTAAAGAAATCCCAGTCCCTCCACACCACATGCTCCAGAGACCTCAACCTCATTACCACAATCAACAGACCATGGTGGAGGGACCATAACCCAGAGACTGCCCATGCTCTGGAATAGACTTCCCATACACGTCAAGCAGAGCACCTCACTTGCCCTCTTCAAGAGAAATCTTGATGAGCAGATGGGAAATAGAAAGTTCATCCTGAGGATCACTCCAGTGGCTCAACTTGATATAGAGGCACTGGGAACTAACATTGGGCGACACATTGCCAGGGCACTTCTATGGGGTAGGCTTGTAAAGGCTCCAGGGCCATTAGCCTAATACACACCTATGATGCCAACAGATTTTTTTTCCCGTGAATATGCAGCTTAAATTTTTTGTTACTGGACACTTTAAATGGTGATGGCGTTTGTTAGCAAGCAACCGAACTGGTTTATGCTGATATTTATGGATATAAAGACAGATCTTTGATTTTTCCTTACTTATCCTTTGAAAAGGCTTGTTCTGAAAGCGTCCTCTGTCTGGTGGCCATATTTAATAAATGGAAGTTGTCATGCATTTTAAATGGTGGAGCTGTGTTTGTTTTGGTTGTGATTCAGTATCTCCAGACAGTTTGGTGTTCTCTTGTGCAATATTTCCGGGACATGTTTATTAATTGTGTTTTGTTGCTTAGAGAATTATTTGCCTGCACAAGTGGAAAAGATTAGCTGTGTTTATGGTGGCAACAGATCTTAATAATTTTGCCTCTGGATGGTTAACTGAAAAAGATGATATTGAGTGGCTTATTACTGAAGAGGGATCCCTTCCAAAAGGAGTGGAAGCTCCGGGTATGTTTATTAGTCATTCTAAACAGCTGAGTATACTTTGCTAACTCAAACAGTGAAAAAAGGTACATGCTAAGATACGGCATTAAAAAATATCTTAAACTGAATATGAGACCTTGGAGAGCCAGTAGGTGTTTATGAAAAAAATGCTGTTGACATGGAGGATGACATTTTTATTTCCTCATAGCACTACGTTAAAAAAAACAGTATCTCGAATGTTTGTGCAAACTATTATTGATTTTATCATGCTAAGTTACCAAATTATACAAGTGTATGCAGCAGGTTTTACAGGAGGTATTCAAGGTTTTTGAAGATGTGTTTTTTTGATTTGTTATTTATAATTTCAGCAGAGTATTAAATCTTTGGACAGTGAATTACAACAAAGTGAGATCAAAAAATTTAAACGGGAAGTTAGGGACTGTAAAAGTAATGTAGCATTTATTAAAGAACATGTGCAAAGGCAGATTGCTTTTGCACTAACAAAGGGCTTCTGATAATAGGCAGAAACAGCCAAAAGTGTTTTCAGGAAGCGTCAAACATTTTCCTTGCTATGGAATCTACCACTGATCCATCATCTACCACTGAGATGGACTACGAGTCTTCCCTTACTTCTGAGCAAAAGAATTCTAAGTCTTTTTCCTCCAATGAATTTACAAATATAGGCATAGTGGAAGAAAAAGTAGGTCTAGAAAACAAAATAACAAGCACATTTCAAATGTACATTGGGATGAAGTAATTATGGAGATGCTTCCTGGCTGATTGCTTTCTTCCAAGAAAGGAAGACTTGAAACTTGCAACAATTAGGAAGTTTATTTAAACACTAACCTTTTGACATTTGTTTTACATGTATGGTTGTTCTTTTGTTTGTAATTTTTGGACATAATGGTAATAAAGTTGATAGATGGTTCTATTGTTACTAATCTGTAAAGGAAACTTTTCTTAAAAATTCCCTAATTCTGGGTCCCAGTTGTCACCATCTGCATATTGTTTAGAATATTCCGATCTCAGTTTTTGGGATTAGAAAGGATCTGTAGTGATCCTGATGAGTTTGAGAAGGCATCACATGATTTAAGTAAGCAATTGTTATCTAGGTGATGTAACACTGTTGATATAAAAGCTGGGTTATAAGGTGGCAACTGAGTAGACTTGAGGGGATAGGAACAATGACAGAACACAGACTAGATTTTTAACTACTTATGATACCAACAGTTTTGAGTTTGTGTATTTTAGATGATGATTGGTATATTTTATAATAGTATGCATTTTTTAAATATTGTTCCAACAACCTGTTCTGTTTCCTTTAAAGGGAGTAAACTCCTTAAAAATGTATTTTCTTGTTAAAAAAAGCATTATGAAATTGCAGATACAGACTTTATGGAGTTTACTTACTCCTAAGGTCAGTTCAACCTATGGTAATTGTGTACACTGATAACATTTGTAGTGCAAAATGTTTTGCATCTGCTAATATTTCAAGGACATACGTGGTCAGGGAACTAATTGCATGTAATGTAAAATCTTTGAAAAACACTCTTAGCAGCCATGATCTCACTTATAGAACAGTTTCAGAACTTCAGGTATTATGTGTAAATCTTCCATACCTCCTGTTCTACAAAGATAGTTTCCTTATGAACAAATTTATGCCTAAGGTACCACTGACTGTACATCCACTCACTTCACTTGATTTATTATTTCCAAACTGCTCTAACACAAGAGTATTTGTTATACTGCATGTGCATCTGCAGACAGTTCAGACTTTATCTGGACAGAACCAAATATTTTAGAAAATACTCACAATTATTTGTGTTTTTCTGCAGTATATTGGATTTTGGATGCAGATTCTTAAGGAGAATCATAACCTTACAGAATATTATATTCATAAAGTAGCAGAAAGTATTCTAAGAACTAAGCTAACACAAGAATGGAGAAAGGAGATTTAGGGATGACTGCAAGTAGGGGTACAGAATATAGGCATGGGTAGTCTAGAATTTACTGAAGAAAACTGGCAAAGGAGCCAAGGTACTGGGAGCAAATTACTAGAAAGAGAAAGGTAATAGTGTGGGGTGAGGCCAAGATAATGTTTAGACTGCAGGCTAGAGGCTGCCTTCCCTACAAGCATCTTGTATCAGAGTACAGGCAAAGAGAAAGAGAAATTTTAAGTGAAAGACCCACTCTGGTGGGGTTTAAGTTGAATCTAGAATAGATGCTGTTATTAAAAAGGGATAATTAGTAGGGCATATAAAATATTGCATGATAAGTCTAAGAATCCATCAGAGGAGGTTTGAAAAGAGATGCTGGAAAAGCAGTTTACAAGAGAGCAATGGGAGGGACTTATGTATGGGTCCCAAATATGCAACAAAGTCCAGAAGGTTTAGGGTCTTTGCTTGGAAGTGTCTGCAAAGGTATTCTTACTCCCCAAGCAGACTTCAAAGAATTTTTCCTCGGGTAGATAGCAGATGTTATAGGTGTGATGGGGTAGAGAGGAGGTAAATGGGAAAATGCGTTTTTTGGAGTGGAATGAGTTGGCAGATTTTAAACATTCTCTGCAGAGTACTGTGTTAGAAATATTGGGTGAGCAAATGGTTGTAACTGAGGATATCTTTTTTTTTAGGTTGGACACAGGATCTGAATTGCCTAGACGTAGTAAGCCCTTATTAAGTTTATGTTGTTTGTGAAAAAAGCAATTACTAGAAAATAGAAATCAGAGTCTAAACCAATTCTATTTGGAGTAGTACGTGTTATAAAAGAGATTAAAGATCTATAAGAGGAATATTCATAAGAGAGGAGTAAATTACTAGAAATAATGTTCAGGAGTAGGATTTAGGTTTAAGGGAAGGCAAGAATTCAGCAATTTCTGTAACGTTGGACTGATGATAATTACAAAGAAGAATATGTAATGTATAATGTGCGTAAATGGAAAAATTTTAATATTTTTCTTTTTTTGTTAATGTATGTTTGCCTATGTCTTAAGTGATAGTTTAATAAAGGTGTTTAAAAAATGAAGTATAGTAAAACTCTGCCCTTTGAGCACACTTAACCATAACATTTGTTACATCTCAAGCTTTTTTTCTCATGTGCATTGTTGGATAATGTATTTCCAGACTGGCTAGCTGGGCTTCACTGAGCTGTTTTAAAAGATGTTGCAAGCTGAATGTGATCTCTATGCTCTAGATCCTCCTTCAGTGCCACAGCTGTCAGAGGAATATTCCCATTTGGATACCGCCCAGGCAGGTAAGCTTGGGACTTTGCCCTGCTGCTGACAAGGATGGATATCTTCATATTAGATACAGAAATGATGTAGCTACTGTAAATGATAGATCAACATACCAACCCATTTTCCTCCTTCACTTTTGCTTACAAGGTCTAGAGGCCGGTGTTGCCCTTGTTTTATGCTTTGCTTTTATATAGCCTAACTGAGATTTGGGAGAGGATTTGTGGATGTTCTGCTTGCACAGCATTATGGGTAGAAGGAAAGGGGTTTAGTAAACAGGGAGAGTTTCAGATACTGAGTTAACTAATGTCTGGTGGTATGAGTCCTGCTGTTGATGAATATGGTAGTGTCATCCAGAACCATCGTTATGGGAATTACATAACTTTCATTTGTGTATTGTTTCTTGTAGGTTACTTAGAAGTGACCTCTGCCTGCTCTGTAAGACAGTCTCTAACCCAGTTCTGTTTGAAAGCTTATGCCTAGAACATATTGCCAAGGGAAATAACACCAGATTAGGATATCTAATTCTGAAAATAAATATCAGTAATTAAAAAAAAATGACAGGTAAATTATACAAGGTTGTGGAATATGTACTCTTCCCCCTGCATTCAAAAGTCATCCACAATTCCTTCAAAAAGTAATCTTGATGTTTAGGTTTATGTTTGTGTGTGTGTATATCGGTAGTGGTGGTTATCCTCTCCTGTCAAGTAGGAGTCAAAAGGTTCAGCTCTCTAACTGCGAGTTTTCTCTTTTCATTGTTTCACAAGTGTAAGTTTGCCTCCAACATTCTTTTTGATGCAGATATTGAGCAGAAGAAATATCACTAGCTTAAGCCTTTTGCATTTATAAGAGGAAAAAAGTATACCTTATACCCACTGCCTTAGGAGCCCAGTCATTGCAGCTTGCATCTTGTATCTTGCTTTATTAGTGCTGAATTATGGCATACTGAGCTGGTTGGAGTCCTGCTGCACTAGCTAGATGTTCTATATTGCTAGTATTTCACCTAGGCTTGGACCTGCTGGACTAATAGCATATTGTTATCTACCCTTGTTTCATATGAGTATGAATCTGACAGCAGGTGAGTGACTTGGGGTTGACTGCTGCTGATTTTGGGCCTAGTTGTTGTGGTTGCTGTTCTTGGTGAGATGAGGAGGGGGTGCTCATATTGTTTGTCCTCATTTTTTTCATGTACTGGCTCGCTGGCTGTTCTGTTTTTGCTGATTGGTATTTTCCGCTTTAGTTGGGTGTTTGCTAATATATTATCAGCTTAGTTGTGTGGGCAAGCACTTTATAGTTCTGAGTTGTAGTGATGTACTGACTTTACTGCAGTTCTGCTGCCCATCACCCTTGTTTCATGGGTTTGGACATTCTACTCTAGTTGGATGTTGCTGTTCTCTGTTTAGAAAGAAAGCAGGTGAGTGATTTGGGATTGACCCTTTCTGAAATTTTCTTACATATTGGTCACTTTTTTTTCTGTTGTTTCTGATTAGCACTTTTCTACTTCAAGCAGGTGCTTGCATAGTATGTAAATAGATAAATTATGCAGGCCAGCACTTTAAAGTACTAAGCTCTAGTGGACTGAGCTTATTGGAGTTGCATTGTATTGAGTTCTGTTTTATATTACCCTTGTTTCATCTGAGTTCAGATTTGCTTTGCCAAATGAATTTTATTTCCCATTGTTTCATCTGGGTTTGGACCAGATGGGAGCTGAGTGAATTGAAGTTGACATTTGCTGATGTAGCTGCTGTTCCTGGTGAGATGAGGGTCATTTTTGCCCTCTGCCTGTCTGAACTGACTGCTACTTGTCCTGAGTTTTTTCCCTTGTATTAGGCTGTCTACCATTCCCTAGCTGCTGATTGGTGCTTTTGCCTTTTAGATGTGTGTTTGTCTAGTATATAAGCTGTGTGGGCCAGCACATTACATTGTTGACCTGTGGTGTACTGAAGTAAGTGGAGGCCTGCTGTACTAACTGTAATTTTTTTTTTAATTGCCTTTGTTTCACCTGGTTTGGACCTGCTTTGCTAAGTTATAGTTTATTCATAACACTGCAGTAGTTAAATTCATACTCTTATCTTGGAGTCATTGTTTGTGATTTTCTGTGTCACTGTTTTTCAGCTGTTCTATCAATGTAAAACTGAATCTTGTCATATGGTTCCTTTGTTTAATTGTAGGACACTTGAGGGAGTCCTACTTAACTTTTTTTTTGTAGTTCACTGAGTAGATAGACTTTAATATGTTGTCATATACTGGTCTTTATCAACATGATTTAACAGTTTGCTTTGTCTCCTTCCATTGCCAGCCTGCTCACTTTAGGAAGTATGAGTCAGTATAACAAGTTATTCATTTTTACTGACAATCACGTTTTATTACTGCCAAGTTTTATCATTTACTGACACTAATTATTAGAGTTGTAAATTGTTATTAAATTTAGAGTCTTAACTTCTTACACGCTACATGTCAGTCAACAGCTTACCCTTAACATTACAACTGCCTAAGAACAGACCCTCTCTTGCCAGTGTTAAGAAATCATTACCTAAGCTGTCAAAACTACATCTGAGCAAACCTCAGACATGTAACCCCACTTATTCAAACACATCATCACTTCTACCCTCTCCTACAACTAAAGTAAGTCACCCTAACTTTACATCTATTCCAATAAGGATCCTCAAGGCTGTAGCCACACATGGTAATCTATTAGTAATAGATGGCTCTAAATTAGGACACATTGATTCTCCATTCATCAGGCTGTGCAGTGACCTAGGTTTACAGTCTGCTGTCTGTCTGGCACCAGGATTTCTGATGTGAACAGAGCTGTTAAGTACCTTCAACCCCAAGTGTAAGCATTGTCATTGTCAGTGTCAGGGTGGATGACTTTTGATGCTGCTTGTGCATATGTCTGAAGCATGTGTCTTTAGCAGTATGTTGTCTTCTCCAGAAATGATGCCACAGTTTCAAGCAAATGTAATGAATTTCAAGAATTGCCTTATTAACTAGGGGCATTTGGTGGCTGTAGTTCATGTTAGCATGAGAGGTGATGACCGATAAGCCAGCCTGTTTTGCAGGATGACTTTCACCTTTCTGCTTAGGGCTTCCATATATTGGCTATGAATTTTGCTAATCCCCATAGTGGTTTTCGCAGGTAAAGTTAATTTGTTAGGCATCCCATCCTAACCCATTCTAATGTGGACTACGTTAATGTTTTTATGCTCAGTGTTAAGAGTCTGCCAAATTTGGAAATCTTCATGGTGCTTAAACACATATTTGTGTTGTTACAAAAACATAGTTTCCATGTTCTGATTACACTCCTGTAACAAAGTACAATGCCAATCACTTTGTAAGACCATATGGAGATGGTGAAGGAGTGTCTACATTTATTTGCTTTAGCATTAACTAGTGCTAAATATCTTGTGTTTCTGATTTGAGCTCCATTGTGTTTGATCACATTTGATAAAGTTAATTACTATATTATTGCCAACAGTACATTTTTTTTCACTGTCCTGTCAGGGCCACAGTAGCTACCTTGACAAGCTGGATTCTGGTATCTGTTACCCCAGTACCCACATTTGAGTTGACGTCAGTCATCTGTCCATTTATAGTTTTTTGCACATATAGCAGTAAATATACCCATCAAGTCTTAGATTTAATTCATACCATCTCTGCAAATTAAATCGTTCAGATTCCCATAAGAGTGAGAGAGAGAAATATAATTGAGCTTATCCTTATGAATTCTGTCTTTTGTCTGCAGAGCTACTAATGTTATCTCCTCCATGATCAAATCTAACCAACCGTCACCTTTTCTGTCAGAATTATAACCAAACTGCCAAGAAGTTAAAGTACATTCAGGAACTTATTCAAAATCAAGCTTGTATCCCTTTCTGATGGCCTTAAGAATTTCAATACTGCTCTGTCCTCTGTTGACCTAATCTCTAAAGCCACCATATTTATACTTGACTTTTACAGCCACTTCAAACAGTGTATGGAAATTCAATACTTTTTCAGTGTAAGTATGATAGAGGAGATTCGTGAGAAAACCCCCATGGTAGAGCTTGCAGCTAAACTTTATAATTGGAGACAAAACATGTATGGTTCATATAAAAACAAAATCCAGCCATTGGTCAGAAGGAGGAACATGAGCAGGCCTGCATGGATCTTCTATCTATAATAGATATGTGAATGAAAGCAATGTTACTGCATTCCACAGAGTGTTGTGAGGCACGAGCCTAAAGATAAGTAATTTCTGAGGGAGTTAAGATGATTGCCTTCGATCTGACATTTTAGGGTTATAGCAATTTGTAATAGTTAATAGTTCTTTAAAATTTAAGGGTTCCTCTCTGTTAAAACATCTTAAGACATATTGTGCAAGTCTGCAGTAGTCCAGGGATGTTGAATTAGTGTGGAGTTCTTACAGATGTAGGTATTTTCCTGAGAGGAACTTACCTAACTTCATTTCCATGTATTTCTGCCTGTCTAGAATGTGATCTGGTGATCATTTGTTAAACTTCTATAGTATAAGGTGCTTGAAGAAACTGTAGTTCAGTATACATGAAGTGACACTGGGGATCTGGGGGGAACTTGGAGGGTTCTGACAAGATGGAGATAGACCTGAGGTGGAGACTGAAGATTCCATAGCTGTTATCTGATTATATGGAGGGAGATGTATGATTTTTGTCCAAACTTCCCACTTTTTGGCAAGCATAATTTTCTTGATTCTCAATGAAAAGTAAGTAAAGGGATCTCATTTTGTGTCACTCCCCACCCTCCTCCTAACGTCTTTCATCTGCTGATTCAGCTTCTTATTGGTGTCTTAGCCCCTTCAGTGGTGAGTCTTTACCTCCTTTAAAAGCTTTGCTGTACCATTCATAAAATGTACCCCACTGTGATCTGCATCTGTTTTAGTTCCGTTACTTTCTGGTGGCCCCTCATGTGATTTACTTTATTGTGATCAAAGGTACCATCCTGCAGAAACCTCTGATCTGCATCATCCCTTGTAATCCAGTTTCTTTTTTCTAAATATTCACAGTTGGACCATCCATAATGTACACACACAAAGCATGGTAGAGAACCCTTTGGACTCATGGGTGACTGCTCTGAAACCAAAGGTTGGATTGGAGTAGGAGTCAGCATTTGGGTAGGAGCCGATGGCAGGCTTGAGGGTCCAATGGGATATGGAGACGGTAAAACCCTCATGGAATTTTTACTTCTAGCTCCCCCCATTCTGAACTCATGCATGTGTACTTACAGAAAAGTGAGGACTTCCTCACTTAGTCTAGCTGAGAACCACCCTTTTAAAATCCACACTATCTACCTATTTTGCTGTACCCACATACAGTTAGAATGCTAATATCTGCAGATTTTCTTTTTAATCCTTGTAAAAAGCGTGCCCTTCCTTAACTGTTTTTTTAAAGGTTTGTATTGAAAACTTTTGAGGTGCAAGTCAAAAGTGTTACCTTAGCTGGGGCCCCTTTGTCAGGATTTCTTTGCAAAGAGAGAAAGTAGATATTTCTGTCTTCATCCACTTCATGGCATCATTTGAAGCAGGAAAGAATCATTCAGTTAAAGCTTTCTTTCATGAAATGGCACAAATGGGAAGAAAGTCAGTCTAGATATACAAAGCACCATATTTTATTTTACACTACCCATGCAGGGGGCGGTTAGATCATCATTTCTAGTCTCTCTGAACAAAGAAAATCAGCTAGTTTTCATACTTTAAATCATAGTAGGAAGCAAGAAACAAGTGTGTTTTATTTTAGCAAGTCTGGTTAGGTAAAATCATATTTTTTGCTTATGAAAATTGCATGATCTCCATCACAGCGCATTCCTTTGTGTGTTCCCAAACCTTCTAATACTGTGCAGTAATTTTCCCTTTTTTATCGCTTCAGGAGTCACCACTAAGCACGAGCCTCACATTTCCTTGCAAATTTACACAACAGTAACAATCTTTGCTGTTCTGAACCTGGTGCAGCCAGTGTTCAAAATATATGATTTTAGGATGTATTTTTTTAATATGATTCATGATATGCTTCAGTATGCATTTGAAATTTAATTTAATCATTGCATAAGGAAAGTAACTTGCGGGCATATATATTCTGTTCCCTTCATGGATGGCAAATGGTTCAGAAGAATTAAAACACTTTCATTTTCCTTCAACACCTCCCTTTATATTCTTTTCTGTTTATTTTTTTTAATTTGTTGAGGCCTTAACTGTCACCTCCAGTTTTACCTTTACATTTAGCATGCATCAGTTAGTTCATGCCATTAAGTTGGACATACAGATTTTCTCATCACTCTGCTGTCACTACTAAATTGGAGTTAATGGAAAGTGGAAAACTTCCCACCCAAATAAAACAACGTTCATCCCTATCCATATTCAGTTGCAACTTGGATTTATGAATGGGAAACAGAAATTTACTCCAGGACTGCCCCCTGTACGACTAATGGACAGAGGCACATAGTAAATGCCATATCCCATGCATGAGTCCCCTCAAAATATCTATGGTATGATCCCAGTTATTCTCATTAGGGATAATATGTAAATCAGACACCAACCGATGGGTCTCTGATCCAACTTCAGCCACTTCTGAAGAATTGGCTGCATAGCTCGAGCTCCTCCCTTACATATAATCCTCCTGTTAAGCTAGAACTACTTCAGATCTCATTTGGCACATCAGTGAAAGGACGAGGTCTGCTGTAGCTCGGGCGATTCGTGGAAAGGATAAGTGCTTTTTGTCAAATACCTTACTTTCATACTAAATACTATCTTATTATTGTTGTTCCTGCTTCCCTTTTTTTCTGTTGGGTAATTCAGTTGTATAAAAAAAGAGTGTTTTACTTTTGTCCTATCTCTTGAACTTTAGGCCTTGTGCCCTCGTAGTATTTTTCCCCATTTCTAGTGTTTACCTATTTGTAAGTACTTTTTAATTAACATTGTTGGTATTTATTCTCTAATTTGATACTATTGTTGGTAGGCTACTCTCCCTTTTTCTACTTCTTTTTGATCCTTCTATAAGCCTAGTACTTATTATACAGCAGGAACTTCTCATTGTTACATTTGTTAATGCCTGATGTTAAGTTGTCAATCTCGCCTTCATTCTTGCTTGATGGGTTCGGAGCCGATCCTCGGCTCCGACTCGGCACTTGCTTTAGCTCGAGAACTCCTTTTACCAGCTCGAGGCAGCCCCATATCCCATGATGCAAGGCAGTAAGTACCCAGATCTCGTTTGCCGCTTCGCTTGGGAGGTCTTCTCTTTACCAGCTCCTGGTAAGTAGTTCACATTTGTGATTTTTCAAGCCCCTTTTAGTTTAAAACTAATTTTTTGATAGTTTAAATTTATTTCTACCCTTTTTCTGACAGAAATCCCTGTCTCTTTTAATTTTTTGTTAGTCAATTTCCCTATCCCATCCCCCCCCCTGTTAGGGTGTGTGTGTTGGTGTTTTTATAAAATACCTCTTGGTATTTTGTTTAATTTAATTTTGACTGGTGTGTCTGTGTGTGTTGTGTTTCGCACCATGTCAAAGGAGAGGGTTTCAGGTTTTAAGAAGTGTGACTCGTGCTGTCAGAAGATGTCTCTGACAGACGGTCACACTTCTTGCCTGTATTGTTTGGGCCCTCTTCACCTGCAGGACTCCTGTGCTATTTGTCACTCCTTCAGCCAGAGAGTCCTGCAGGAGAGACGCAAGTTGATTCTCAGGGGTCTTCTTAAGCCGGAGGGCTCTCTGGCTAAGTCGGCTCCACAAAATCAACTAAAACTGCCAAGGCCCAGGCTTCTGTTTCTAAGCCTGCGGCCTCGGCTCCGACTCGTATTGAGTCGAGATCGCCCGCTGGAGCCGATTCTGATCCATTAAAGCTTTCGGCCCGATGGCTATCGGTGCCGAATCTGTTTTGACCACTTCGATGTCGGCCCGATCGGCTCCGACACCCATGTGGCACAGGCATCGGTGTCGGCTCCGATCGGCTCCGACACCGTTACTTTGGTAGCTGTATCGGCTCCGGCTGGGGCCGGTACATCGAGACGTTCTGTCGGCTCCGAAGTCGGTGCCGACAGGATCTGTAGTATCGGCTCCGATGGCCCATTCCAGGAAGAGGTCGAGGTCTCCTTCCTTGGAGCCGATACTTTCGGCTCCGGCTCCGCCTCTTCTATCGGAACGGAGCCATCGGAGCCGATCTTCAAGGTCATCCAGGTTGTCAGATCATGACCTAGAGAGAGTGGTCAGTAGATTACTCAAGTCACAGGTACTGGCCCAAATGCTACACAGTCCGTCTCAGCAGACAACTGTTGGTCCACACCCCGTTACAGTTCCTCCTTCAACTCTACCCCAGAGCTTGGAGTTGGAGTCTTCGGGCATGGTTACTGCTACGGCTGG
The DNA here is from genome assembly GCF_019279795.1 of Protopterus annectens. Taxonomy (NCBI): domain Eukaryota; kingdom Metazoa; phylum Chordata; order Ceratodontiformes; family Protopteridae; genus Protopterus; species Protopterus annectens. The sequence goes on along the minus strand of NC_056733.1, from coordinate 217,097,894 downwards.
AGGACGGATACCCCTTCTGTTCCTTCAGCCCCTACTCTTATCTCCTCTTCCTTAGAGGGATTCGTGGTCGGGCTTCCATGGTCTCCTCCGAGGGGTGAGTGGCATCGGACCCTTGTCCGAGCCCGCTCTTCCCCTTGGAGCCTCGGCCTTGGTGAGCTCGGCTCCGACATCTGCCTCGAGACTTCCTTTTCGGTGGTTCCTGGAGTTCCTAGCTCTTCGGAGCGGGTTCTCTCGGACCTGCCTGGGAGGGGAGCATTCGAGGTGATGAAGAGTGTACTGGCCACTGGTATCAGTCAGCAGTCTGTTCCCGTAGCTCCTCCCTCTATGGTACCTGTTGACATCTCTGCCACTTCTCTTGCTACAGGACCCAGAGATCCTCCGCCTCAGGTTTCCCCATTGGGAATTTCCCCCTCTTCCGAGGATTCTCCTGATGTTTCGGGAGATCCTCCTAGGAAGAGGACTTGTAAGAGGAAGCATGTAGACTCCCCCGAGTCTGTCACTTCGGATACTGACTTTGATGAGTCAGAGGGATCCCCTAGATCCCCCTCTGAGGATGTCTCCTTCTCAGACATCCTAGAACTTCTCAAACAGAGGGGAAACTGGCCCACCAACAATCCCTCTGAGGATGAGTCAGTATACCTAGAGGCGTTTGGATCTCGGCCCTCCACCTCCTGGGTGTCTCCGCCTTTCGACCCCCTTATGCAGGTTATTGCACGAAAGGCGTGGACAGCTCCTGACTCTGTAGAGCCAGTCCCTAGGAGGCCTTCTAAATTTATCACTGCCCCTAGTGACAAACAATTCCTAACCAAGGGTGTCCCCGCTGATGCCATGGTGGTGGCTGCGGCCACCAAAAGGAACTTGCAGATCCTTCCGTGCCCGTCCATCCTCCTAATAAGGACTCTAGGACCATGGATAGGTACGGCAAGCGGATGTTTTCCTCAGCGACCTTTGCTATGCGTCCGCCGAATTATCTTTGTCACTTCACCAGACTCCAGAGAGATATCCTGAAGGAGCTGGGAGAAGTAGTTCAGGATCCTACAGCTGCAGGGGCTCAAGAAAAGATTGCTTCGCAGCTAGGAACCCTCAATTCCATTGCTAACTCCTCCATGCGGCTAATATCTTATGCTGCGGATGGAGCGAGTAGAGCCGCAGGCACAGGTGTGGCTCTTAGACGCCAAGCCTGGATGCGGCTATGTGATTTTTGGATCCCTTTAAGGTGTCCTTCACAAATTCTCCCTTTGATGGGTCAGCCTTGTTTGGCCCTCAGGTGAAGGAGACCTTGACCAGGTGTGAGCAGGACGGCAAGACTCTTTCTGCTGTTGGAGTCCGTTTTTCCACCCCTTCTAGGCCTTATCCCAAAGGACAGAAGGGTGGTAAGATGTGGTTCCGTAAATCCCAAGGAGTCACGCCGGATTCAGGTGGCCAGTTTACCCCTAGAGGCAGAGGGGGTAACAACAACAGACGCCGCTCTAGAGGCAGAGGGGGTCCGAAGAACCAGGGAAACAGGGAGCCTCTCTCTGATAAGCCCTTTCAGCATCCCTGAGGTGTTGCCCGGCTGTCCCTCCTTGGAGGCAGTCGGGAAGATTATCACTGTACCCAGAAGCCTGGCATTCCCTCACTCAAGACAGATGGGTACAGTTGATCATATCCAAGGGTTACATAATTCCTTTCGAGGAAAGTCCCTTACCCTGAAGTTCCCTTCCAGATGTACCACCCGGTCTAAGGGAGATTGCAGAGTTAGAAATCGCAAAACTACTGCAAAAAAGAGCCATTCAGCCAGTTACAATAGACCATTCAGAGCCCGGAATCTACTCAAGGTTCTTTTGGTCCCCAAAAGACGGGAGACTGGAGACCAATATTGGATCTCAGCAGACTCAACAAGTCTGTCAGGAAGACAAGATTCGAATGGTCACTCTTCAGTCAATTCTGCCCTTCTTACAGAAGGACAACTGGATGTGCTCAATAGATCTTCAGGATGCGTACTATCACATCAAAATTCACAGACGCTCCAGGAGATTTCTCCGCTTTCGGCTGGGGTCCAGTCACTTCTAATTCAGAGCCCTGCCCTTTGGTCTCACTACAGCCCCCAGAGTGTTCACCAAATGCATGGCAGTGGTCACGGCTCACCTGAGACGTCAAGGATTCCAGGTGTTTCCGTATCTCGACGACTGGCTCCTGTCAGCCACCACCAGGCATCAGCTTATACAAGCCAGGGATTACACAATAGACCTTGGTTCTCATTTGGGCATCTCAGTCAACTTCGAAAAGTCATCCTTATCGCCCTGCCAGTCTATTACCTTCATAGGCAAACTTAAACACTGTTCGGATGTCAGCTACCCTTACAGAACAAAGAGTTTCAGACATTCAGACTCATGTCAGGATCATTCTGGCCAGCAAGAAAGTACAGGCCAGAATGGTTCTAAAGGTATTAGGTCTCATGGCTGCGGCCATTACTCTTCTTCCCTGGCTCGATTCTACATGCGCCTCCTTCAGTGGATGCTGTTCACTCAGTGGTCATACCAGCAACTCCCAATGCGTCACCAGATTCTGGTGACACAAACATGCAAAGAACATCTTGCTTGGTGGATCACATCGTCTCAGGTTCACCAAGGCAGGTGCTTTGTACCTCCGTCCCGATAGCCACTGTCACCACGGATGCCTCCCTGATCGGGTGGGGGTCATTATCAGGGCAGGATGGTTCATGGGACGTGGCAACCGTTCGAGTACCATCTGCACATAAATGTCCTGGAGATGAGAGCAGTGCTTTTAACGTTGCAAGCCCTCAACGACTTTCTTCCCGTGGGGACAATTGCAGTCCACACAGACAACATGTCTGTAGTTTGGTATATCAACAAACAGGGCGGAACCAAGTCCTACCCCTTGTGTCGAGAAGCGCTCAGACTATGGCAATGGGCGATCTCCTCTCATCGGTTTCTGGTAGCAACGCATATCCCTGGGAAAACCAACATTATAGCGGACAGATTGAGCAGAGCTATTCTCATGCCTCACGAGTGGTCTCTCAAGCAATCCATAGTGGAAGAGATTTTTCTGGAATGGGGTCGTCCATGTTGCGATCTTTTTGCTACTCCCCAAAACAGCAAATTTCCAGACTTCTTCAGCCTCTTCCCTCTATCAGGCCATCCCCCCAGAGACGCTCTGACCCAGGATTGGCCCCAGGGACTTCTTTATGCCTTCCCTCCATTTCCTCTGATCCCTCAGGTGATCCAGAAAGCTACCGTTTTGAGAGCCAAATTGATTCTCATTGCCCCTTACTGGCCTCGACAAGTTTGGTTCCCGTTCCTCCATCACCTTTTGGTGCAGCCGTGGCATCTGGACCCAGTGCCAGATCTACTGATTCACCAATCCGGTCAGCTGCACCGGTCAATCCCTTCTCTCAACCTCACAGCATGGTTGCTCCACTTCCTTCCTTAGCCAGGCTTCCTTTGATCTCTAACCCAGTTAGAGATATCATAGTAACTTCACTAAAATCCTCTACCAGGAGGATTTACACAAGCAAATGGAAGCGTTTCTCTTATTGGGCTAAGGCCCAAAATATTGATCCTTTACTGCCCCTGTTCAGGCAGTTCTGGACTTCTTAGCAGAGATTTTTCATGCAGGCTCCTCTTCTTCCACAGTCAGAGTTCAGTTGGCTGCTATTTCTAATTTTCATGTCGGGATAGCAGATCATAATATTATGTCCCATAGGCTCTGCAGGGCCTTCTTGAAAGGAATTTTCCTACTAAAGCCTCCAATCAGGAATCCTCCTCCTCAGTGGGATCTAAATTTAGTGCTGACATCCTTGATTCTTCCCCTTGAGCCAGCTGTTTCTTGTTCCCTGAAATATCTTTCTTGGAAAACGTTATTCCTAGTGGCTATTACATCTGCCAGGAGGGTGTCTGAACTTCATGCTCTTCGGTTCGACCCCCTATTTGATTTTTCACAAAGACAGAGTATCTTTGAGAACTAATCCATCCTTTTTACCTAAGGTCGCTTCAAAAAAACAATCTGAATCAATCCATTGATCTCCTGTATTTTTCCTAACTATTCAGATAGAGCTGAACAAAAGCTACATTATCTTGACGTCCACCGTCAGCTTAGATGTTATTTGGACAGAACAAAAAAATTTAGAAAATCTGATCAACTTTTTGTTTCCTATGCAGATAATAAAAAGGCCTTCCTGTTTCTAAAGTGACTTTGTCCAGATGGCTTTCTTCGGTCATCACTGAAATTTATACGATCAGGGGAAAACAGCTGTGCTCAAAACCTAAAGCACATTCAACTAGGAGTTTAGCTACTTCTACAGCTTTTCAAGCTAGACTGCCTTTGGACACTATTTGTGCAGCGGCCACTTGGGCCACTCCTCACACTTTTGTTTCCCATTACAAATTGGACTTGGCCTCCAGGGACAGAGCCAGTTTTGGCTCTACAGTCCTCAAGAGTTTGTTCCATTGAGCCACCCAGGATAGAGGTGCTAGGACGCGGTCCCATCAAGCAAGAATGAAGGCGAGATTGACAACTTAACATTAAGAAGTTATGTACCTACCATAACGTTCCATGTTAGTTGTCTTCTCGCCTTCTTTCTTGCGACCCTCCCTCCTTCCCCTGGCCTGGACAGACCTTGTATAAGAAACTATTATGCTAAAGACCATTCAGACCTGGTCCTTTTTCCATCTGTAAGTTTCTTCTTCCTTTGGGAAGTATTTTATGCTTGGTGTTATTGCCCTTTGTCAACAAACGAGATCTGGGTACTTACTGCCTTGCATCATGGGATATGGGGCTGCCTCGAGCTGGTAAAAGGAGTTCTCGAGCTAAAGCAAGTGCCGAGTCGGAGCCGAGGATCGGCTCCGAACCCATCAAGCAAGAAAGAAGGCGAGAGAAGACAACTAACATGGAACGTTATGGTAGGTACATAACTTCTTATTATGTACTTCACAGATAAAGATTCTACTTGTCTACTGATGTACTATGTTCTTCATCTGTAAATATGTTGTAAGTAATTTCTATGTTAAATTGTTAATCGCTATGTAATCCAATGTAACTACTGTCTGTTTATTTTACTGTGGAGCTTTTCTCCCCGGGCCTCCGCTGAAAATGGACCCACGTCCAGTCGGACACTCCCGGTCAACAAATTTAAATAAATAAATAAAATAAATAATAATCTTCACCAAGTCTGATAAGCCGGGTGGCTTCAAAAAATGCACTTGCTGTGGGCACAAGATTCCTAATTCTGATGTCCACAAATAGTGAGTTTATTGCCTGGCTCAGCCTGTTTTTATGTTGATTCTGAGATTTGTGCAAGGTTCAACCACTATGCTTGGGTTGAATGCAGCAAAAAGCTAGTTCTGAAGGGCTTATTACCCACTTTATCTTCTGCTGGAGCACCCCCTCCTTCCAAGAAGCCTTCTGAGAAGACAATGGAGGATTCAGCAACTAAAGGCAAAGAGGCTAGGAAATGATCCTGTGATCATTCTTCCTCCTCTGTTTTGGGTAAGATTCCACCCAAAAAGGTCTCCAGTCCTTCAGATCCACCTGGGACTTTGGATCTGTCAAGATCTAAATCCAAAATCTCCAGATCATTGCTCCTATACCTTCACCCTGGATTTGATGCCTTCTCAGATCCCTTCTCCATTTCAACAGGAAGACCCCAAGAAGGACTTCCATACCACCCTCTACTTAGTCATTTCTAAGGTCATCTAGGAGCTTAACTGAAGCAGATGTAGACAGGATGATGACGTTTCTCCCAACCCAGATTCATTTTGGAGTTTTTTGTCTCCTACTCCCAATGGCCTTGTGAGCCTGCCATTAGCCTCTACCCAGCTGTTGACTCCTCTATTTCAGCATTTGGTTTTGGAGCCATCAGACCCAAGAGTTCCATGTTTGGCTGCGACAAATCCAAATGCCTGGCCTTCCCCAGCTCAGTCAATGTTTTGTCAGAGCTGGAAGGATCTCTGAGCCGAAGTACCATCTGAACCTCAGCGCAGTACACTAAAGCTCCAACTTCTGCCTCAAGGCAGAGTCATGGTGATGCTTTGAGTTATCCTAGGTAGTTGTCATTGGCTTCTACCAGGGCAGCCCTTGCTTCACCTGTGTTTTCTACCTTTGAAGTAGTAGATAGAGCTTTTTCCCCCACTGTGGATAAAGCATACTTGCCCCACTTGGGTCTGCCCTTTCCACAATGTCTGCTTTGGTCCTGGAGTCTGTACATCCTGTCACATCAGGGCAGCCAGCCCATGCATGTCTTGAGACAGTCTTCATTTAGGACTCGGATCACACTTCTGAGTCCTCTCCAGGGCATCCCACCAGTGAGTTCCCTTGGAAGTGTACATGCAAGAGGAGGCACTTGGATTCCCCACATGAATCCCTGATGGAATACACCGACTTCATTGAGGTGGAAGGGTCCCACAGATCACTCCATGAGGATGAGTCCTTTGGTGAAATACTCAAAATTTTGAGATAGAAAGGTGGTCGGTACTCTACCCGACCTTCCCAAGAGGAGTCTCTGTTTCTTGAGGATTTTGCAGCTGGCTCAGCTAAATTCTAGTTACTGCCCCTCGTAGATGAGATAGTGGACCTTATCTCCTGCCAGTCTTGGAAAGATCCAGATGTCATGGAGCCAGTCCCCAAAAGACCAGATAAATACCTAGATGCTGAAAGGATCGGGCCCACTGGAGCAAAGGTCCTTCAGTAGATGCTGTGGTGGTAGCAGCGGCCACCAAGAAGTTCTACTGTCCAACCCCCAACAGATAGTCCAGGGTGTTGGACAGGTATGGGAAGTGCATTTATGTGTCAGTGACCTTTGCTGTCAGGTCACTGGACTATTTGGCACATATCACAAGATTTCAGAGAGACTTGATTAAGGAGTTTTCCAATGTCACCTTGAGGACTATGTTGGTGGAGGATGTGAGGATTTCTCTGTGATTTTGTGGAGCCTTTCTAGTCATAATTTTATCATTGCTCCCTTTGATGGATCTACCTTATTTGGTCCCAAGGTGAAAGCATGCCTACCTAGAAGTGAGCAAGATGGGAGGACCTTATCTGCAGTTGGGGATACATTTTTTTCTACATCTCAAAGGACCTTTGCCTGAAATATGAGAGGTGGTATTAAAATTTGGTTCCAGAAGTTGCAAGGATCTTTACAGGTCCCCTTATGGCAGAACTCCAGTGGCAAAGGAGACCTGCAAAATCAGGGTTAAAAAGGTCCCTTCTCTGTGAGGCCCTATCAGCACTTCTGAAAGTTTGCCAACTGATGCATTTGGGAGGCACTTATCCTTGCACCCAGAAACCTGGACAGCCATCACCTAAGACACTTGGGTGCAGAGGATTATTTCCAGAGGCTGTTACATACCATTTTCCCTTCAGCTCTCAATAAATCTGCAAAACTGTCTGACATTTCACCCAGTCAGAGGAATGCAGCAGCTACAGAAATAGAAAAAACACCGGCCAAAAGAGACATCCCCCCCCAGATCAATAAGGATTCAGAACTTACTCAAGGTTCTTTTTGGTGCCAAAGAAAAATGGAGACCTGAGACCTATCTTGGATCTCAGCAGTTTAAACTAGCATGTCAAGCATTCCAAGTTCAGGATGGTCATGATTTATTCCATTCTGCCACTGATGCACAAAGACGATTGGATGTGCTTGATAGATCTCCATAATGCGTACTATCACATAAAAAGAAACAGGCGATCTAGAAGATTTCTTTGCATCTGGATGGAAGCCAGTCATTACCAATTCAGAGCCCCAAACTTTGGTCTCACCACAGCTTCCAGGATGTTCACCAAATGCATGGCAGTGGTTGCAGCTCACCTGAGACTGCTGAGATTCCGGGTGTTTCCATACCTCAAAAACTGGCTTATCTCTGCTCTCCCAGCAAGCCTATGCTGATTCAAGCCAGGGCGTACTTGCTTCAGTTGTGTCTTTAGCTTGGCATTACAGTGAACTACACCAAGTCTAAGCTTTCCCCTAGTCAGTTCCTGGAGTTCATTGGTGCTTCTCTGGACATGGTGACTCAAATCACAAGCTTATCTCCTACAAGAATGAACAATTTACATAGTCAGGCATCCTACGTACTTTTCCTTCCTTCCCCACCAGCAAGATTGGTATTACAGCTCCTGGTATCTATAGCAGCTTCCATAACTCGTGTTCCTAGCAAGGTGTTACATGAGGGTACTGCAGTGGATGCTTGCAATGTAGTGGTCATTAATATGACAGGTCCCTATCTACACCAATACGAATTACAAGAATTTGCAGTGAACATATTACCTGGTAGATCACTACAAAATAAGTTTCTCAGGGTCGCCCTTTTATTCTTCAACCACCCACAGCCACAGTGACTCCGGATGCCTCCCAGCTAAGGTGGGGAAGGGGGAATTACATGGGAAGGACTGTTCAAGGCACTTGGTCCCATTTGGAAGTCAATCTTCACATCAATGTCCTAGAAGTGAGAGCAGTCCTGTTAGTGTTACAGACTTTTCAAGGTGTTCGACAGTCCAGGTTTTCCTCTCCAGTTAAACACATCTTCATATCCTTTCAGTAAGATTGTGCTAGAAAGCTGTATAAGAACAAATTGAAAAGATTCACACTTTGGACTGTCCAGGGATAATTAGATTGGTCAAATTGAAATCACACCCAGATTTGTATTTTCGACTTGCAGATAAAGGGGATGCCCTAGTGGTTCTTGATAGATCGGCATATTGTGGAGCCATGAAAGGAATGCTTGGAGATAGTTGTACATATGAGAAAATTACACAAGCTGCTGTGATGAAGATAATTGTTTGTGTCAAGGCTTCTTCACATGACTTGTTCATGTCTGGTGGTCTAGCTCATGATTTGGATGATTATTTTTTGGTCATCAATCCAGTTATACCTATCATACAGGGATTGCCTAAGATACATAAAGGTGTGGTGAACCCACCCATGCGACCTGTAGTATCTGGCCATGGGTGGGTCACGGAGACCAGCTCTATTTTTGTGGCGAAATCCATTAAACCAGTTGTTGAAGCAGTTCCAAGTGTCCTCAAAGACACTGAACATTTTCGACGTAACCTCTCTCAATGTGTTAATGCTAGAAGAGATGCTGTTTGGATGTGTTATGGTAATTTTGGATGTCTGTTTTCTCTTTATTATCCATACCAAATGATGTGGGAGTTGAGATGGTTAGATCTTATCTCATGAGCAAGAGTGGCTGGTCATACGCTGCTTTGTCTTTTGCTGGGTCTCATACTCAATAATGTGTTTATGTGTGGGAATGATTTTTTTTGTACAGAAAGTGGGGGTGGCTATGGGAACCCCTCTGTGCGAACAGTTATGCCAATTTGCTGATGGCTAGCTGGGAGGAGGAATATGTTTTACAAGAAAATGTTTTTTCGCAATAGATCATCTATTGTAGACACTTTAGATGACCGTATTAAAGGAATTGCTGGCAACAAGCCTAGCTTTAGCTTCCGGAATGCTAAATCCCTGAAAAGGCAGCTGTGTTATGGACCACCTATTGATAGATCTGATTCTGTTCCCCAGGTTTGATAAGTGTGGGATTTTTCCTTGTTGGTCCTGCAGAGCTTGTAATTACATCTCCGACTCTTTCTGTCACAGATTTAAACTGAGAACTTATTGCAAAACTTGGAATTTAGTGGCTCTTGCTACTGGCACTAAGTGCTGTCATTTCTGTGTAGGCAAGACTAACATGCTGTTTAAAGACAAAATATTGAAGCATCTTAGTGATATTAGGTTAAAAAAAATTCAACTAATGCTCTTGCTAAGCACATCATGGATTGCCCAAGACATTGTTTTAAATTCTTGGCTATACAACTAGTACTTAAGGATAAAAGGGGAGGTGACATTGTGCAAAGCACAGAAATGATGAGATGGATAGTAATATTACAAGCAGATAGACTACCTGGCTTGAATAGGGTTATTGCTTTAAAGCCGACATTGAGAGCACGTAAATTGCTTCATTAATTGCCTCATTAAGTACTTCTGTTGTAAGATCCTGATTGGCTGGATTGTTAATGCACGTAACAGTTTCTTCTTTTTTATGGCTTGTCTTTGTTTTAGATTAATAGATCTTATGAAGGGCTGATTGCCTGAAGGCACTCATCTGTTCTGATTCTTTATTTTATTAAAAGTTGTTTTAAACTGGCTTTGGCTGTGTTGACCATACCTTTTTTCTGCTTTCAAATTGAAAATATTCTCCCTTTGGGCTCTCCAGAGACAGTTAGACCCCGTTTTGACTCCCATTACAACTATTCTAGATTTTCTTGCTTCCATATTTAAAAGTGGTGCTAGTTATTCTACTATAAAGATTCATCTTGCATTTTCATGCAGGACATAACCATTCCTAAAAGCACAATGGGGCTGGAACACAGGAACAAAACCACCAAGATAATGTAGTTCCTCAGGCAGTTTATTTACGAATAAAATCACAAAAATACTTTCTTCAACAAACGAAATGTAAGCGCTTTCGTCTGGTATATACCAAACTTTTTCAAACAGTTGATTAATGTATTTCCTGCAGTTTAAGTATGCTCTGTTCTTTCCAATTAAACAATGTTAATGATATATTTATATCTCTCATCTTAAAAGCATAGCACTGTAAAACTATCCTTTTAAAACATTTAACATAAATTCTTTTTATTATTATTATGCCTTAATCGAAGTTGTTATAATCATGACAGGATGTTTTTTCAAAAAACTGCATTAACATATAACACAGTGTAGGGTAAATTATAATAAAAGTGGATGCTGAAAATATCTTCCTATGTTAAAGGAGCGTACCAAACAATTTTATTTTTCCTTTTCATAAGTGAAATAATACTTCTTATGTTGAGTTACATTTTACGTATATGTATGTGTAAACGTTGCCATGTATATGTGGCGTCTAAAATTTATTGTGTATATAAAATACATATTTGAATAATAATAAATTCTAAAAATTTTTCCAAAAATAAATATTTATACATAGTAAATAAATGTTAAAATTTGATTGTACTTAATAAATAATTAAATCCATGTTATTTTATTAATACTATACTATACATTATATAAAGCGCTTACATTTCGTTTGTTGAAGAAAGTATTTTTGTGATTTTATTCGTAAATAAACTGCCTGAGGAACTACATTATCTTGGTGGTTTTGTTCCTGTGTTCCAGCCCCATTGTGCTTTTTGGTTTCGGAGTTTGACTTTTGTGTGTTTTACATAACCATTCCTGTTTGGCATCCTCTAGATTATGCATAGCTTTTCTTAAAGGTATCTTTTTACTCTGACCCCCCCTCCATTTAAGGACCCTGCTCCACCATGTGATTTAAATATACTTCAAACCCTGACTCCACCCCTATTTGCCAAGGAGGAGTTGAAATTTTTGTCTTGGAAAACTATCTTTCTGGTTGCGATCACATTGGCTATACAAGTATCTGAACTCTAGACTCTCTCCTGTAAGCCACCATATCTAATTTTTTTCACAAGGACAGGGGGGTGTCTCCATATTAATCCTTCTTTTATACTGATGGTGGCTTCAGAAACAGTCCATCAACCTCCCTATTTTCTTTCCAGAATTTTCCAACAAAGGCAAATATATTCTGTACTTTTTAGATGTGCATAGGAAACTTTGATTTGGTCTCCACAGAATGAAAAATTTCAGGAAGTTAGGCCAGCTATTTTTTTCCTTTTCCAAAACCAAACTGGGTAAATCTGTCTGAAAGGTAACTTTAGCCAAGTGGCTCATTGATTGCATTTCTTTTGTCTATAAGGAAAATGGATGGACACTTCCTAAACCTCCTAAGATTCGTTCCACTAGATCTGTGGCAACATCCTCTGTCTTCTGGTCTACAGCTTAAATGTGTGATATTTGTAGAGCTGCCACTTGTTCTAACACTCATGTCTTCATTGCTCCCTTCAAATTGGGCATTCTTTCTACAAACAGAACAGCATTTGGCTCCACTGTACTTTAAGGACCACCTTGTAGCTGGGCCTCTCCCTCATCGGTTGAGGACTGGATGAAAAAGACATCAGATACAAAAGTTATATAGTCAATATAACTATGCATCTGTGTTGTCTGTTTTTGTCTTTCTTCAATCTCCCGCTCTACAACCCCTTTCCTATCTAAAAATTTTTCCTAGTTCGACCTGAGGAGTGTTATATGGACTGGCTGTGGATGAGCTCCAGTTCTTTCCTCCTCCTTTTCCTTCCTTTATGCAGTCTTACTGGGATGTTATTGTCAGTTTTACTGTATTATTGCATGCGTTTTAGGTATTAGACAGTAGTATAGGCTGAAGGGAGGCCAAATTCAATCTGAGGTAGTGCTAACTAGACAGGAGGAATAATGGTAAGGGGAGGAGCTCAGCTACAGAGCCAAGTCTTTAGAGGTGGCAGAGGTCAGATCAAAACCCATTGATTGAGGAAGGAGAAGAACAGGCATCACAGATGCATAAGTAGGGTGAGTACATAATTTTTCTTTATCAACCATTGGGATGGGTTAAGCCCATCTCTAACCAAATGGGATAGGTTAATTTGAGCCCAAAAAAGCAAATTGTCTAAGATTAAAATGGCCTACAAGGGCAGCTTGCCTAGTACTTACCTGTGAACCTATAAAATATCAAAAGGCTTAATTGGAAGCTCATTGCACATATTTAGTTGCCTCACTTGTTAAGGGTATTGCAAATTTTCTTTTAAATCATTTTCATGAAATCATGAGAATGGCCACCTCCCATATGAAATAAGGCTTTTTTGTCCCTCCTTTCCTTCATTAGTAGTAGCCCAGCACCTCTGTGCCCCCCTCCATGCCAGTTCTGCAAGCTATCTCCTTGCCCCTTGGACTTATTCTAGTATTGCTAAGGCCGTTTTGGACCCTTGCGTATCCCAGGTGTTCAACACATCTTTGTATCTGTGGGATATATTATATGACCGACAAATTTTCCACTCTTCCTTGAGGCAACATGGTTTGGTCCTTGTGGGGTGCACAGTGTGTCCAAGTGGCATATTGCTCCTCTGCCACAACAGCTTAGCCAGGCCTACCTCCCACCTTGCAGACCATGATGCCTCCACCAACTTCCCAACCCCAGGGATTGAAATGCCCATCCATCCTTACCATGCTGTCATTTGCCTGAGCTACTAATCAAACCTGGTTCTTCTGTATTATAGTCAGGCTTTTTCCCTCTACACCATTGGAGCACCCATATGAAATAAGGTTGGATGTGAAGGTTACCCTCAGATGTAGACTTATCAAGGTGGCAAGAGAGGGTGGAAAGAATGTTGTCTGTAGAGTTGCTAAAGAACTTAGGGCCTCAAATCTTCAGGTACGTTGAGAGAGCATCAGGGCTTGATAATGACTATCCATTTGGCAGTTCTTCCAGATTTCACACTAATATGATAGCTAGATGTGCAGAGTGGTGCAGATTCCATCCAAATTGACTAATATACTGAAAGCTGATATGCACTAAAAAAATATTAAAAACAAAAACTACTGCTATTGAAAATTGATCAAATTTTAGCTGTGTTAAGGAGTTCAAAAATATTTATCATATTCCTGAATAGTTATGTTTCAGATGGAGCAATAGATGATTTTTTACATAATTGGGAAGGCTCTGTTCTTCCTGGAGCATGGATAAAGGTGCTGGACAGAGATTTTTTTAAACAAGAAATGTCATTAATATGCTGAGCAGTGGTAATACTCCATAACTGTCTAACTTTATAATTTTCATTTATATGTTTAAAAATAAAATCAGGCTTATATTAACCAATTTGTTTAACTGCATTAGACAAAATGACATAAAAAGGCCTTTATTTAAATTTATTTTGAAGCCAAATTCTAAATATTTCCTTATTAAAAATTCTCTCCTGTGTATCTTCACTATCAGTGTCATATTTGTAATCAGGTTTCTTGAAATATAGATTAACACTGGACAATAATTTAAACACTTGAGTTAATTTTATAATATAATGGCAACAATCCATTTAACAAGACCACATTTGCAGGCTTGTTGGTAGGGTTATCTCTCTCTCTCTCTATTTATGAAGATCTTAAATACATTTCATGTTTCTTTATCCTTCATTAACTGTTTCAGTCATTTATATTCAAATTTTGTCAAGGCTTCATAGGAAAAAAACTTTAATTAAAAGAGTCTGTTTTATTTCTTCTGTAGTTAAAAATCAAAGTATAACTTGATATGTTATATTTGAATCAATCTGTTATTTTATTAAAATCATTAGTGGAAATGATGAAGGAATTTATTTCAGTGTCTAATTATGAGCTTAACCTGGAGAAATCAACGTTGTTAATTTTGTCAGCAGGTTCTTCATCATATTTTTCAACATTTTCTGATAATGTTTTGATGGATCCCAATATTATCAAATATTTAGGTATTAAGTAACCACATTGTATTAATAATGTTACCCGGTACAACTGTATGTGAATACCCGAGAGCATTAAACTATTCTAGACTTAGACCACTGGTAAAGGTTAAATTTGAATGTTAACTAGGGTGCCATTGGTTTAGATGACTGTCCTTCTGAAAATCATTTATTTTTCTTAGTAACACAGTAAACAAATTCAAGTTTTAATTGAAAAGGTTATTTGGAAATAATAAATTACCTTGAATCAGTTTAGAAAAATTCAGGCAATTTTCAATGTATGCATCTCAATATAGAAAAATCATTGAATTGTAATTGTGGATGATTTGCCCAAACCTAGGGAAATATGTACTTTTCTTTTCTGCACTTTTGAATTAAAAAAAAATCTTATTTTTTTCATTGATAATAAGTTAGCTTTTGTTTAACAATTTCTGGATAAAAACGGTCTGTAGCATCTAATAAAACTTGTCCTATTAGAAACTGCTGTCTTGACCAAACTAAGTATTCTTCAGTAATGTTGACAAAATATATGGGTGTGGTGTAGGAGTATCTTTTTAAATTGCCCACCAGATTATTCCGTATAGTTGAGGTATTGCTAATTCATGCATTTAGAGTCTAAGGTTAAGCCGCATGTTCCTAACTTAGTCTTCTGGAATTCTTTCTTGCAAAAAAGAGAATCTGGAAACTGGTTTGGTCTAATACACAACAACCTTTTTCTTTTTGACAAATACTGTTCTACCCAGATTATGACTGATTCAAAAGCAACCACTTTCAGATGTAAGTATTTTTTCTCCACTATGTGAAATTTGTAAAGTAGACTTGACTGTTGCTGAACATCTCTTCTGGGAGTATTGCTTTATAAAGAACGTTTGGATGAAGAATCATAAGATCTTTATTAGACCTAAGATTTTTAAACTGTAAACTGGTATGTGCTTTTACTTTAAAATGTATTACCACATGATTTGTTAACGGAGAGCTAAGTAATGGTCTAGGTTTTAACTGTTTTGCTTAAATTCTTTGTTTCAAAATAGCAGTATTAACCCTACTAAGAAATTATTTGAGAAGGTGCTCAGATTGGTGACATTGCCTGTTGAGTATCCTCATCTATGGGAAATATTAATTGCTGTAGTATATTGATGGGTGTATGTAACCCAGCCACTGGGGATGCACAAGCCAGTGCATTTCTTCGTGCTGGTCCCAAGCCCAGATAAACTGGGAGGGTAAAATCAGGAAGGGCATCTAGTGTAAAACCTCTGCCAAATAATATATGCGGACAACAATACAGATTTTCATACCGGATCGGTCGGGGCACGGGTTAACAACAACCGCCACCAGTACTGTTAGCCAACAAGGTGCTGGCAGAACTTCGACTGCTGTTGGCCGACGGATGGACAGCTTGACAGATGAGATCAGACAGAAGGCCCCATGGACTATGATGTTTACAGATGGCATTGTGATCTGTAGTGAGAGTAGGGACCAGGTTGATGAGACCCTGGAGAGGTGGAGATATACTGTAGAGAGGGGGGTAATGAAGGTCAGCAGAACTAAGAGGGAATGTGTGTGTGTGAGAGGATAGAGGAATGGTGAGGATGCAGGGAGTAGAGCTGATGAAGGTGGATGAGTTTAAGTACTTGGGATCAACAGTTCAGAGTAATGGTGAGTGTGGAAAAAGGTGAAGAAGAGAGTACAGTCAGGGTGGAATGGGTGGAGAAGAGTGTCAGGAGTGATTTGTGAGAGACTGATACCAGTAAGAGTGAAAGGGAAGGTCTACAAGAGGGTAGTGAGACCAGCTATGTTGTATGGGTTGGAGACTGTGGCATTGACAAAAAGGCAGGTGTCAGAGCTGGAAGTGGCAGAGTTAAAGATGTTAAGATTTGCACTGGGTGTGATAAGGATGGACAGGATTTGTAATCAGTACATTAGAGGGTCAGCTCAGGTTGGATGGTTTGGAGACAGAGAGGCGAGATTGCATTGGTTTGGACGTGTGCTGAGGAGGGATGCTGGGTATTTTGGGAAAAGGATGCTAAGGATGGAGCTATCTGGTAAGAGGAAAAGAGGAAGGCCTAAGATAAGGTTTATGGATGTGATGAGAGAGGACATGCAGGTGGTTGGTGTGACAGAGCAAAATGCAGAGGAGAGGAAGAAATGGAAACAGATGATCCGCCGTGGCGACCCCTAACGGGAACAGTTGAAAGAGAAGAAGAAAAAGATTGATGGGTGTATTTCTTGTTAGTGTATCTCTGTCATGATAGGTTGCACTCTTTTTCCAAGTACAAGGATTATTGGTAATAATGTGTAGTAAAAGTAGGTTTTACTTTGTCAAAGATTTAAGTATTTGCCCAAGTATCAAGGTATTTGTTAGTATTTTGTTATTACCAAAGTTTTAACTTTTGAACTATACATTAGTTTATGTTATTTTGTGTGTTTTTAGTGTCTTTCTGAAAATATCAATTTGAATGGTTAAGAAAATAACTGTTTTTATTTATTAGCTGGGGTCCAGTCAGTGCTGCTGTTCAGTTTGTCAGCTTCTCCCCATCAACATTTTAAATTTTTTTGTCAGCAAGACTGTGGTAATCCACGAGATAAACAAAGTACACAAGATAATTTAGTTGCAGTACATACACAGTAATCAGTCAGCTCATCAATTCTTTGACGTTTTAGTCTGCCAGTCACTCAATTTAATTTTTATTTCAATTTTTAGTGGAAAATGTGAAGGAGTTTGTGAAGCAGCAACTTGCAAGCCCAGACCTCTCATTTTACCTCTGTAAGTATTTGAAAAGAAAGACTGATTTAAATGTAGTAGGATTTTTTTTAAAACTGAAAGAACTTGTCTGAGTTGATATGTGAAAAACTTATACTGCAGCATACATTTGTTTCGATAACATAAATGTGTTCTTTAGTGGAACAGAGCCAAATATTTGAACAATTAATCAAGCTCACAGTCTTACTTTGTAGAGCTGCTTGGAAAATGAATTTTAATATTGTTACTGTTCAGATTGTCCTATGCTAATAAGACTGTAGGGTTAACTCAGCTGTTAAGTCTTGACTTGCAAGTAATACATATGACTTAGTGTAATCCAATTTCTATGCTGTGTATGACCGTTTTAAAACTACAAACATTTTTGTTTCCTATAGTTTGACATTACAATTAGCCGTTCGTATTTTTAAAGCAGTTTAGCGTAATGTAACATAATGCATTCATTATTAAAAAAATCTTTTACCCTATGCTGAATCACCATATCAGTGACTTCAGAAGGTATGCAGATGACGTAACTCTAGCTCTCTGAGAGAAATATTCAAACTCACATCTTGATAAAGTGATACAATAATCATCTAAATGTGCCTTAATCACTGAATTTTACTATAACAGCTTTAGTGTTTTTGTTTCAATTCTTGTTGCTTGCTTCCTTATGGTATAGTTCCTTATTTGGTGATTATTTCTGGATATTCAATGCCAAAACTATATGTATCTGGTCAGATATCTCTTCTAAACTTCAGCATCTCATCTTCCTTTAATTTTTAATTTTCTAAGAGTTCATAAAAGTTTTAATGAAGAATAATACTTTTGTTTAGGTGGAGTACTTCAGATTTTACTTAGGTTTTGAGCTTGTCTGTCAAACTAATGCACTGCTGGAACTGTCAGACCCTCATTAGTTAAATCTACCCACAAATCAGTCATCTTCAAGCTGGCACTAACACCAGACCTCACAAAGGGTGAAATCAGACTAAAAAACTTCACCAAGGCAAACTATACCCTCCTAGGTGAAGGTATAAATGCATTCCAAGCCCCACCCCAAGCAGTGGTAACTTTGCCAAAGCTTACACTAAAGCCCTGTACAATCACTTGCATAAGTGTATAAACTTGGCCGTACCAGAAAGTATCAAATCCATAGGCCCAAGTAAAAACAAGCCACCACGGTGGACATCCAGCATCAACAAACTTTACAATAAACACAGAAAGTTGCTGTCCAAGAAAACAAAGGAAAGCCCCAACAATGGAAAAGCACCCTCCTCAGCATAAACAGGCAAGTAAGACAATTTGTCAAATCCTCCAAGGGCTCCCTTGAGAGAAACTTAGCAAGTACAGCCAAGGATAACCATAAGGCCTTTTATAGCTACGTATGTAACCTAAAGGGTAGGACCCAAGCATGTGCAGAAGTAGTGGCCAAAGGTATCACACACACTGACTCCACAGAGATAGCAAACCTGCTAGCGGATAGGTTTGGCAAAAATTTTACTCCCTTATCCCTCCTAACTTACAGCAAACCTTCCACCAAACTTCCCCCCACTCTACATATCTGAAGAGCAGGTCCTTCAAGGCAAAAAACATAGCTTCTGTGGGACCGGTTGACATCTCAGGCTGTTTTCTAAATAGGCTAAAACATGAACTAGCATCACCACTAAGTGTCCTTTTCAATCATAGCTTAACCACAGGATTTGTTCCTGTAGAATGGAGAACAGCAACAGTTATTCCCCTCCATAAAGGTGGCCTAGCAACAGACTCAGAGAATTACAGACCTACAAACCTGACCAGCCTCATCTGTAAGGCCATGGAACGTATCATTATGGACCTCATAAGTAAAGATATAGGTGACCTCCAAACCCTGGATCCTACCCATTTCAACTTCGTGAAGGGTAGATCCTGCCTGTAAAATCTGGTAGATTTCTTTGAAAATGTGACCAAGGCCACTGACAAGGGCATATCTGTACATACTGCATACCTTGAATTGACAAGGGCTTTCGACACAATCCCACATTCAGACATTACTCATATGAGGTTACTAGGCTATTAGCCCTGTGGCCCTTATAAGCCTAGCCAAGAGTTTAGCCCATGTTTAGATAACTTAGCACCCAGAGCCCCTGTCCAGCAGGGACACAGGTGGAATCCCAGGGGTGTATTTTTTGTTTCCCATCCAGTTATCCAGGTTGCGTTTCAAAAGGGACAATGAGGTACTCTGCTTGATGTGGAGAGGGAGTCTCTTCCACATATGGGGGAGTCTCTGGGACACAAATCTGTCCCACCAACAAGTCCTATTGATATCACAGACCAGGTTGAGGTCACACATACAGGTTGCAAGAGTGGAGCTTGATTGCAGATATACTGCAGTCCCATCAAGGCAGGATGTGAGATTGCTTTGTATGCCAGATAAAAGTCACCTTTGAGGAGTCTGTATGAAACTGAGTAGAGGGACAGGGCTTTTAGCCTGTCTGTGAAGGGTATGTGTTTGAGGCCCTGGATTTTCCTGGTGAGGAAACTCTGTGGTCTCTCCAGCTGCTGCATGTGCATTGCGAGGTACATGCCGAAGGGGGTGTTGTACTCAATAATTGGTCTTATAAGGGAAGAATACAGGGATGTTATGACCTCTTTGTCCCTGGATGAGATACCCTTACTTATGAGGTGGGCCATGTAGAAAGCCTTCCGTACAACAAAAGCAACATGGTGGTTAAAAGTCAGGTTGCTGTCAACCTGGGTGCCCAAATCTCTCAGTGCTGATAGTGTACTTAGGACATTATTAATGTGATAATATGTGGGGATGTCATTCTCCCCAAAGGGGATGATATTTGGCATTTAGCTTGAGGGCCATGTTTCTGGCACCAGTCATTTATTTGGGTGAGACGCTCTTGGACGGTGTCCACATCACTTGGGGAACTGATGACTTGTGCCTGGCTTGAAGTCATCTGCAGATTTGGCCAGCCATAGCCCACTGGTTTTGGCCTGCACCTCAGAGAAGTATATCCCGAATAACAGAGCCCCCAAGAGCAATCCCTGGGGTATGCTCATTACGGATCTGCTGCTTGAGGTGGCTTCCCCTATTTTGATTAGGTGGGTTCTGTCAATGAGCCAGTTTGCTACCCATCTGGTAACATATGGATTGATGCCTGGTTGAGAGAGTTTATTTACTTTGCCCGAGTGGGGAATAGTGTTGAAGGCTTTGGTCAGGTCAAGGTAGGCAGTGTGCACCATCTTCCCCTCTTCCATGGCTTTGTTGACTGTCTCAATGAAGTTGGCCAGATTTAACAGACATGTCCTCCCCTTGACTAAGCCAAACTGTGTGGGGTCAAGTGTTTTGAGGTTTCCAATGTCCGTTAATGAGGTCCATGATAATCCGTTCCATGGCCTTGCAGAACAGGCTAGTTAGGCTGATGGGTCTATAATTTCCTGGATCGGTGGATGCTCCAATTTTTTGTAAAGGGATGACAGTGGCTGTCCTCCACTCAGCTGGGACAAAGCTGGTACTCAGGCTTTGGTTGACTAGAGTGCCTAATGGTGCTGCAACTTCATGCCTGAGTTCATGTAGGATGCAGTCAGGGATGGTATTAGGTCCCATGGAGGCTGTATTTTTTGCTTTTGAGAGGGCAGTGATGACCTGTTCCCTAGAGATTAGGGGTGGCGGCAGGTACTGGGGATGTTCTGATTTACTGATGGGGGTACAGAGGGGAGAAGTTTTCGCTGAAACTGTCTGCCAGTAGATTGGCTATATCTACAGCATTTGTGTATGAGATTGCAGACATATGTGAAGAAGGCTTTATGATTGTCTCTAGTAAATGTGGCCAGTTTGGACTAGAAGTTGGCTTTAGAAGATTTCACTGGTGCGCTTATTTGCTTGTTCAGGCTAAGGAGAGATTGCTCCAAATTGGGCACCTGCTCCGTCTTGGTCTTGGACAGCAATTTTTTCCCCTTTTTTTATTGCAATTGTCCACCAGACAGGTTTACTCTTCCTTGTGGAGGATGATTTTTTCCTGTCAGGTAGGTATTCCTGATTCCATGCATCTATATAAATGCTCATATAGTACTTTGATGTAGATTTGGTATTTGTGCTAGTTCCTACAGTGGAGGAGGAGTCTGTGAAGCTGTTTATACCATCCCTCAGGAGGTTGTAATCAGCTTTAGAGATGTTTTTATGTTTGACCCTAGCTAGAAGGGGGGGGGGTCAGGGGAGATGGTGACTTCAAAAGTGACCGTTTTATGGTCGATCTTACCAGGGAGGGGTTCTGCAGTGGGTACTGATGCTGGTTAATACCAAGTCCAAGACATTATCACCTCTTGTGGGGGTATTGACTCGCTGTTCCAAGGCATTTGCTTTCATAAAATCAAGGAATCTCTGGGCATTTGTTTTCTGGCATGAGTAGTTTTTTCCAGTCTGTGGTTAATAATTAAAGTCACCCAGGATCAG
Source organism: Protopterus annectens (assembly GCF_019279795.1). Lineage (NCBI taxonomy): Eukaryota > Metazoa > Chordata > Ceratodontiformes > Protopteridae > Protopterus > Protopterus annectens. Next base: position 217,076,376 of record NC_056733.1, on the reverse strand, counting down.
GGAAAAGGGCTGAATCTTGATAGATTTGAAGAGGTCCAGATAGGTGGAGTGGGCATCTTGAGTCAATTTTGGGGCCCTGTAGCTAGCTATAATTTGAATAGGAGTCTTGTCAACAGTTAACTGCACCTGGACTGTCTCCTGTGCATCATACTGTTTAACCAGTCTGGAGGTATGTGTGTGTCTTTAGTATATATTGAAACTCCATCTCTTTTGGCTTTGCTGCCAACATTTTGGGGTCTGAATGTATGATAGGATGAGTAACCAGTAAGACTGGGGTGCTGTTGGCAGCTTTGAACCAGGTTTCTGTGACTGCACAAATGTCAGCATCTTCCAGGGTTAAGAATGCTTGCAATGAGTGCAGTTTCATGTTTAGACTCCTAGCATTTAGCAGCATGACCTTTAATTTTCATTTTGTTGAAATTTTTATGTTGGTAGTATCAACCTCATGACTTTTGCTAAAAAAGGCACTATGGGGGAGGCAAGATAGCAAAACATAGTGGTCTGTCGATCATATCTTCCCAGGCTGTCAGGCACTGGATCCCCATGGAATGACACCAGAAACTAAGCCAATTGCTAAAGTCAATTATTTTCTGTTTGTATTGAGGCATCATTCTGGGTGACGGTAGAATTCTGGGTGACAGTAGAATGCTGCTTAAGGCTAGGGACATACCTGCCTGGGACACATATTCAGTGAGCTGAATCATGTCTCTCTCCATATAGTCCAGGGTGGTACGTCACAAGTCATTCACGCCAACGTGGACTTAGAGTCATAACAGTACCTGTTGAGAGACTTGAGTGCTTGTGTGATATGGCAAATTCTGGCACCTGACAGGCAACTAACTGTGACTTTTTCCTTATCCAGCCTGGTGAGAGGCACATCTGCGTGTCTTACAATGGAGTCTCTTATAACTAATGTGTTGGATTTATGGTTAGGCCGTAGTGGCTGCGAGACACTGATGTGTAGACTATGCATGGTATGTGGTGTGGAGGGTTGTGGAGTTCTCAATGTGTTTTTGCCTCTGAGGTCTCCTTTGTTTTTACTGATAAACTTAGTAAACTGAATGTAAACCCCCTTCATTGTAAGATGGGTTGCCAACTGGCTCACAAACTGGGCACAAAATATCAAAGTGGCTGACTCCACATCAGCAAGCAGACCTGTTACCAGTGGGCTGCCACAGAGGTCAGTGCTGGGGAACCCCTGCTATTTGGTATATACTTAGAGGTTCAGGTCAAAGGGGTTGTGGCTGACCAGGTTTGCAGACTACTGCAAACTAAGTGCAGTCATTGAATCCCCAAATGATGTCATTATACTGCAGGAGGGTCTCATGCAGATCAACGACTGGCGTATTAGTCACGGTCTCAAACTGAATGCAAAGAAATACATCTTTATTCTCTTCGGCACAATCAATTTCCCTGGCGCTCTCAAATCAGTAACAATTAAGTACCCACGAAGTGGTAAGGGACTTGGGATCACAAGTTGACTGTGACCTTAACTTCGACTACCATGTGTCTACTGTAGTAAGGAAAGTTTTTTACATAGCACACTTGATTAGTAAAGTCATCACCTCGAGAGCCAAAGAAGTTATACCACCCCTATACTCTGCACTTATCCAGCTCGTAATGGAGTACAACTCCCCATTTGGCATGTACCGTACTAAGCACCCACAGCAATTAGAGAGACCTCAGAAGTTTCTAACAAAGAAGATCAAGGGACTCCAGAATGTGCCGACTAAAGCCCCTGTCACTACACACTTCATGTCGTATAGACTTCTTAGGGGAGACTTATGCCTGGCCTACAGAGCAATCCAAGACCCAAACCTAATGAACTTGCTGCATATCCATAAATCAAATGGGACTAGGGCTACCCATTCCAGGGACCTAAAAATAGGACAGGCTGGAGGGACAGATTTATCTCCCAGCAACTGCCGCGTCTTTGGGACAGGCTTATCAGTTCATGTGAAGCAGAGCACCTGTATGACACTGTTCAAGAGGAACCTGGACAAGTGGATGGGGCACTGTAAGATTTTACTGGGGATAGCGATCACAGCCCTCTTGGACATGGGCAGTCCTCACTAAATGCAATCTTGAGTATTGACTAGCACTTCTTTGATATTACACTGGGATGAAACGACTAGGCTTAAAATGGCCTCCAGGTCGATAACCTAGCAGTCTTTTATGATCCTATGAAGTATAGTTCCACTTTTTGGGGAGTATAATTTGATTTGTGATCAGAACTTTATTTTCCACTTTTAGGCTACTTTAACTAGAATTAAAAATTATTTTAAACCGTTTGCCTTTTTTGATCATGTGTTCCACTCCTTAGAAGTTTGATTACATATGGCCTATAGTTTGTGTCAAGGGCTTGGGCTCCATATTGTTTCTGTGTAAGAAAGCATAATTTTTCACTTAAAATTAGTTGCTATAAAATAAGAATATTTGGCTTAATTCTCCAACTGAACTGATTGCAGAAGTCCTTTTCTCCGACAGACCATTTTAATATATTACTCTAAGCCTTCCTGGATTCTTTATTAATACACATTGTCATCACAGATCATCTGAACCAGAATCAGTTGAAAAGATAAAAATATTGTGGGTTGTATTACTTTTGTTTCTGTGACCCCAATGACCTGGGGCTGACTAGAGATAAGGAAGAGTCGGAGTAAGTATCTAGCACTGGCTTACTGATCCTGGATGAACAGAAGTGGTCTAGACTGCTGCACTGTCAACACCTTCTGTTTTCTTGGGTGTAGAACAAGTACTTCTGTGGTTTGGTGTCATGTGTTTCATGCTGTAAGGCAGCACACATGCACGATAAAAAGTGAAAGTGCATGAGCATGCACATTAGCCATCAGGCAGGGGTCAGGTCTTAAAATAGATACCTTGTCACAGATGTTTAACCACAGCAGGGCTCCTTTTTCTGACCCATAAGGTGAAGGACTGTGAGGTAAATTCCTTCCATAAGTAGTAGTCCCCTACCCCACGGAGTAGTGTTGGGGTGATGTTAATGTCCATGGTGGGGGGAATGGGAGGAGTAATTTGGTCAACAGGCTCGAGATTGGACTTGAAGTTCAGTGGAAGAGGAAGAAAAATGCTGTGGCTCATGATAATAAAAGGAGGAGACTTGTACAAAAAAAGGCCAAATCTCAAGTAGAAAAATCATCCCTGATCAGCATTAGTAAGAAATTGAGGGCCCTCATCAAGTCAACTAAAGCTAATTTTGAAAAGAAAGTTGCCAAGGATAACCATAAGGCCTTCTATGGCTACATCAAAAACCTAAATGGCAACACTCAGGTCTGTTCTGAGCTAGTACAAAATGGAACAAAATACACTGACCCTTCTGACATTGCCAACATCTTGGCTGACAGGTTCAGTGCAAATCCCCACCACCACCACCCACAGGGCCTATTACCATTCTAGGGGATTGTGCAAGTCCAATTATTACTGATACGTTGGTTAACAAAGCTCTATCTAAAGCTGAAAACACTGCCTCCATGGGACCAGATGGTGTCCCAGGATGTGTCATACGCGAGCTCCAAAAGGAATTAACCCTGCATCTTAATACCCTGTTCAGTCTCAGCCTCTCCACAGGATATGTGCCCATAAAATGGCACATGGCAGTGGTGGTCCCGCTACACAAGGATGGGGCCACAACTGACCCTGGGAACTACCGACCAATAAGCCTGACCAGTCTGATCTGTAAGGCTATGGAGCGAATCATTATGGAACTCATAAATCGAGAGATTGGGAACCTCCAGTCGCTGGACCCCACACGGTTCGGCTTCGTCAAGGGCAGATCATGCCTCCTGAACCTGGTGGATTTCTTTGAGACAGTTACTCAGGATATAGATAAGGGAAAGGAGGTACACACGGCTTACCTTGACCTTGCTAAAGCATTTGACACCATTCCCCATTCAGGTATTATTGATAAGCTCACCAGTCTGGGCATAAACCCTTATGTCACAAGATGGATCTCAAACTGGCTCTCAGACAGATTCCATAAAGTAAGAGTAGAGGGATCTATGTCTGAATCCAGACCAGTAACGAGTGGTGTGCCTCAGGGCTCTGTCCTGGGGCCCCTCCTGTTTGGCATGTACTTCTCAGAAGTACAGGCAAACACGGAAGGGCTGTGGCTGACTAAGTTTGCGGACGACTGCGAAATGGGTGCTATAATAGAGTCTCCGGCCGACATGGAGATCCTCTAGAAAAAGGCCTAAATGAGACTGATGCATGGTGTCAAAGCCATGGTCTCAAGCTAAATGCAAAAAAAATGCGTAGTAATCCCCTTTGGAAAAAACAGAGTACCCGCAAACTACAACATAGGAGGTAATCCCCTGAAATCTGAAGAAGAAATAAGGGATCTAGGGACCCAAGTAGATAGTCAGCTTTCCTTTGATAACCATGTTGCCAAAGTGGTTAGAAAATCCTTCTATGTGACCCATCTGATCACGAAAGGGTTCGCATCAAGATCTAAGGATGTAATGGTGCCCCTCTACTCTTCCCTCATCAGACCCATTATTGAGTACAATGCACCAATTGGAATGTACCTGGCTAGACATCTCCAGCAGCTGGAGAGACCACAAAGGTACAGCACCAAGAGGATTACTGACTTCAACAGTTGCCCTATGCAGCACGATTGAAAAAGCTAAGACTGTTCTCTGTTGCATACCACTTTCTCAGAAGCAATCTCTGTCTAACGTACAGAGCCATGTCCAACCCAGAATTGTTGAACATGCTCCATCTTAGCAAAACCAAATCTATTCGAGCTACACGTTCTAGGGATATAAACCTCAACACAACAATGAATAGAACCTGCTGGAGGGATAGATTCCCTTCGCAGAGACTTCCCTTACTATGGAACAGGGTCCTGATCTACATAAGACAGAGCCCCCCTCACTATCACTCTTTAAGAGGAACCTTGATGAGTAGATGGGTAACAGAAAGTTCACACCGGGGATCACACCAACAGCACTACTAGATAGGGGCCAAGGGTACTAGCTGCTAGTACAAGGGTCTAGAGAACTACTAAAGGGGGCGGTGAATACCGCACAACGTAGCTGGGCTAATATATGCCTTCGGGGCAGATAGCCCAGTACCAACTTATGAACCTATACTCAGGCTATGCCTTTTTCTAAGACTTTATTTCAGCTATTATAAATATACAAGATGTTCTCCATTAAGTCACTGTTGCAGTAGATGTTACATATAGGACATACCATGCCAAGGATACCATATGCATGGCCAGTCTACAAGGCTTCAGGCTCCTTCTTTGCAAGTCCTATGTCTGTCCCTTGTATGGGAGGATGTGCTAGTATAGGAGGGAAGTATGGCTGTGCCAAAACTCACAAGTTTCTTGCTATATGGTACATATAGCACTTTTTGTCAGCTCTGCATCTGGCATAACTTTGCAGACTTCAGCTAATTGTTTCAGGCAGATAAGTACCTGATTGGGGACCCTTCCTTTTTCTTTAGAAATATTTTTAGTCTTTGATTATGTCTTTCAGAAAGAGCAAGTATAGTTTTGTGTGCCAAATTCACTGTAAGGACTTAAACTGTAGTTGTGTGTTTTGTTTGAGGGACTGAATATGATGTCAGGTTGTGTTCTGTTTGCCAGTCTTTTACTCTGAAGATAGTTGAGTAGACTTAAATTCCTTCATATTTTTTGTGAGAACAGACATTTACAGGATTTGGCACAAGTAACCATGTCATAATCTTCCCCTGTGGGGGGTCCTTTCCCCTCAGATAAGACAAAAGAGAAAATTGATGGTAGAGGTGAGTAACAGTAATCAAGCAGCTACTTTTCTTATTTGGACTGTGGCTGATGACTCTGCTGAGGCACATTTTCAACCCTCAGACCATCAGTCTTCTTTTGCATGGCCCACTAATGCATTTCCTTTGGAGGCTGCTGTGACCCATCCGAACAGACAGCTCATCGAGCAGATATAGCTGTTAACAGAGACATGTATTCTATTACCACAGGGCAAAGAAGATTTCCATCAGGTTCTTGTAATGGAAGACAATGGAGGTTTGTTAATTAAGATCAAACCTATGGCTTCAACCCTGGGGTTCTTGTGATGAAAGACATTTGAGATTTGCTCACTGAGGTCAGAGCTGTCCCTTCAACCCTGAAGACCATAAGTCTTGACACCCCCAAAAAGTATAGTCAGAAAACAAAACGTACATCTCCTCCTCCTACCCTTTATTCTCAGAACAGGACTGAGGAGGATTGGTAAAATTTTGCTGCAGGACTCTCCATTTCCATTCAGTCTTTTCAGTCTTCTTTTCCTGTTTCACATCTATTAAGATAAAGGTCCTTCCTCTCCTGCAGAACAGATCCTCCTTTGGTGATAGAGTAGCAAAAATTTGTTTTTGTTTTTTTTTTTTACAAATTGGAGGGAAAACAAGTGTTAGAAATTACTCAGCATGTACTCCCTCCTTGTTTTAGGAGCTTTAGATAATGCATTTTCAGCTGCTTCTTTGTCATTAAGTACCTTTAAAAAAAAACCTCTGCTAACCCTGCCATTATTTCTTTAGATGCAGCGAAGGGTACCTCATTGTCTAATCCATTCCCCAATAATGACAGCAGAGCATTTGACATATTTGAAAAAAAAGTCTGTTCATTTCCCCCTTAGCTTTTAGGGCCATCATTTGATAAACTTGCATGTCTAAGTGTATTTTGTCTAGTTTGGAGCAGTCCCTAGCGAAACTATGAAATTCTGATTTAAAATCCATTGTCATGGAAATGCTTAATTCTGCATCTTGTGATTAAGCACTGTGTTATATATGCCTGTAATGCAGTAGATGGTGTTCCCAAAGCTGTTGCTACTATTTTTCTCTTTAGTGTGAAACCAGACGACAGGAGCCATCTTGTGTGACAGCAATCCTGGATGTTCTTCGTGTTTCACTGTTGCAGTCATAACTGTAGGGTGATCCTGCCGGCAGGCAGCCCGAGGTCGGCCAGAATCACAAAGTCTGGGTCCGGCGTCAGCTGCTCAAGCTAAGTACCCTGACGTCAGTACGCTCTGGTACATAGCCCTCAGCCGATGCCATCTTCTCCAGTCTTTCTTGCCGTGCGGTGGAAAGCAGTTCGCAAGTCGTTGGTTGGCAATTTTCGATCTACGCATTTGTTTGCTGTCGGTCTGAAGTTCTTACTTCTCTTCTCAAAGCTAAGTACCCCGTTGGGGAATCTTTTTCTTGTTCCTCCGATGTCAGAAAAAGTTAATAATTGTATAGCTTGTGGAAAACAGATACCTCATAAAGATTTCCACTCTTACTGTCTACCTTGCTTAGGCCCTGACCACGACGTTTCTTGTTGTCGGTTCTGTGCCAGGTTCAATTCTCGCACCATTAAGCGTCGGTACGACTGGGCTTTAAATTACTTTGGCAGACGCTTCAATTATAGAATGTCGTCGGATTCTACCAGAATTCAAAAGAAGCGCAAAGACAAGGACAGGCCTCTGAGGTCCAAACAGGATTCGTCGCAGCTGGAGTCAGCGTCCGGTTCGGCTGTCGTCAGTGAGGCGTTTTTGCAGCCCCTGTCGTCTGCCACTTCTGAACCGATGGCCGATACGGACTCCCATGGGGAGCCATCAAGGCCTATTGTTTTATCTGCTGCAGGACCTTCGGACGTCACTCCCTTAGATGGGTCCGGAACCGCTGTGCAGGTACCGGCTTCTGAGGGGGTATTCAGGCCTACTCACATCACCATTTCAAAGGCAAAGGCAAAGTCCAGGACTCCAGTTAGACCTAAGGTTTCTGCTCCAGCTACTTCTGAAGCTACTCCCAAGACACAGAAGCAATTGCTAAGGATGGCTGAGGATTTGCTTACAATGATTAGGGGTTCTCATCCCCCTCCAGAGAAAAGGCCTCGACAGGATGTTCCTTTGGATTCCTCTGACCAGGCTTCTGTATCTTCTGTTTCTTCCTTTGATCAGGAATATTCCTTTTCTCCTTATGAGGATTCGGATGCAGAGGATTCCCTGCCCTCTGCTTCTCCGCCTGAGGATTTCTCTTTTGGGGAGACCTTACATGAGATGAGGGAACATTTTCATTGGGAAGGTCAGGATTATTCTGCTTCCAAGAAGAGGCTTAGGGAATTCCTTCTTCGTCCTCAACACAGACCTTTAGCTATCCCTCCTGTTCTTGATATTGTGGATGATGCCTTTTCTGAGGCTAATTTGAATCCTGATTCCATGCCCCCTGCTCCTTCTAAGCCTTATAGATTTTACAGGGTCCCTGATTCTCATTTATTCTTATTCAAGAACCCTTCTGCGGATCCTGAAACTATTTCTCCGGGTTCTAAGGCTGCTAAGGTGGCTTCTTCCAAAAATCCTATTCCCTCCGAGAAGGATTCTCGTGCCTTAGACAGGTGGGGTAAAAAGGTATATACTTCTGCTACCCTTGCTATTAGGGCTTTAATTTGCCAGTTTCATATGTTTAAGTATCAGCAATTTCTTTTGTCTGTTTTGAAACAAAAGCTTGCTACCTCTTCGGCTTGTGCAGAGGATAAGGAATTGCAGGATGTATTGCATGCAACTGAACAAGTGAACAAGCATAGTTTGCATTGTGGTTTTGATGCTTTGGAAGCTTCTTGCAGGGCTGCAGCCTCTGGTACTGTTATTAGGAGACATGCCTGGCTTCGAGAACAAAGTTTGCCGGAACAGGTTAAGGCTAAACTTTTAGATGCCCCTGTTCAGCATGATGTTTTATTTGGATCCAAGGCTGAAGAGGTTATTAAAAAGATGGAAGAAAAGGCAAAATCCATGCAGACTGTGAAAGATTTCTTACAAGTTCAGCCTCCTAGATTTTCCATGAATTGGCCCTCCAAAAATTGGTCCTTTCCCTCGTCTGACAGGCCTCAAAGGGGAAGATATAGACGCTCCAGAGGTCGTGGTCAAGCTCAGGCCTCTTACAGATCCAGACAATGGACTGCTTCTTCACCTAGAAGGGGAGAAGACCGATCCCAATCTCAAAGGAAGCAGACTCAATGACTCTCTCGGTTGGGCTTCAGGACCCCCTTACCTGGATGCCCCTCTCGGAGGAAAGCTTTCTCTTTTTTACAGGAATTGGACTCATATTACCCAGGACAAATGGGTATTGGACGTGATTTTAAGAGGCTACAAGTTCCATTTTCATACTCTGCCAAGGGTTATCGGTTGGCCAGATCTGCCAAAACATCAATGGGCAGAGGCCTTAAATCAAGTGGATGCTCTACTGGCCATGAGAGCCATAGGGCCTGTTCCTCTCTCAGAAAAGGGAAAAGGCTTTTACTCAAGACTGTTTCTGGTCCCAAGAAAACAAAACTCATGGAGACCTATTCTGGACCTTTCAGTGTTAAACATTTTCTTGGAAATTCCAAAATTCAAAATGCTTACTCTACAACAACTGCTTCCAGTACTCTCCCAGGACGCTTGGATGGTGACATTGGACCTAAAGGAGGCCTACTTACACATTCCCATCAGGCAGGAACGCAGGAGATTCCTCAGATTCAAAGCAGGCTCGAGGCACTTTCAATTCTCTGTACTGCCCTTTGGTTTATCTACTGCGCCCAGGGTTTTTACCAAGTGCCTGGCCCCAGTAGTGGCTTATTGCAGACTTCAGGGGATTCAGATTTACCCCTATTTGGACGACTGCCTTATCCAGGTAGACAGCAAGGACCTTTTACTTCAACATCTGGATTTTGTTCAACGTCTCTTCCTCCTCCTGGGATTTTCAGTAAACATAAAAAAGTCCCAATTGGTTCCTTCTCAACAAATGATTTTTTGGGAGCCCTCCTAAATACAACCTTACAAAGGGCTTTCCTTACGCCAGAAAAACAAATACAGCTGGCTTCAATTTTCAAAACCTTGGCAACCTTAACTCAGCTCACTGCAAGGAAATTCCTGCAGGCACTGGGCTATATGGCTTCATGCATTCTGTTAATTCCAAATGCAAGGCTTCATATGAGAAAGCTTCAGTGGTACCTGAAAAGTGTATGGTCTCAACATTACCAAGATCTGGACACTTTGATTCCTCTGATCCCCTGCCTCCAGAAGGAGTTCCTTTGGTGGTCCAGGGTGTGCACTTTAAACGAAGGGAAGCCTTTTCGTCTACCTTAACCTTCTCAAATCATAACCACGGACGCTTCGGATTATGCTTGGGGAGCACATTTTCTAAACAATTGCCAACAGGGGACCTGGACAACGAATCACCTTCACTGGCACATCAATCTAAAGGAAATGTTGGCAGTTCAAAATGCTCTTCTAGCCTTCAAGAACCTTTTGCAACCAGGGCCTCTTCTAATTCGTACAGACAACACCACAGTCATGTGGTACATAAACAAGCAGGGGGGCTCTCATTCATACCCCCTTTGCAGACTAGCTATGGCTTTATGGGACATAGCTCTAAGTCTGAATCTGCATCTTCAGGCTCAATTCATTCCAGGAAAGCAGAATCTCTTAGCAGACAGCCTAAGCAGAAACATTTTGGATCCTCACGAATGGATGCTAGACACCAACTTATTCAACAGGATAACTTCAGTTTGGGGGTGTCCCCAGATAGATCTGTTTGCATCCCATCTCAACCATCAGCTGCCTCTCTTTTGCACCAGGGTCTTCCACAAAACAGCTTGGAAAGTGGATGCCCTGTCATTCAGTTGGAGGAACCTTTCGGGATATGCCTTCCCTCCTCTTCCTCTTCTTCCCCAGATATTACTGAAGATAAAACAAGACAAGCCCAAGTTCATCATCTTGATTGCTCCGAATTGGCCTCGACAGTTTTGGTATCCAACCTTACAACACCTCTGCTTGGAACCTCCTTGGATCCTTCCTCTGTACCCTTCTCTTCTGTCCCAGCATCAGGGTCAGATGCTACACCCTCATCTCAAGACCCTTTGCCTGGCAGCTTGGCTCTTCAAGGAACTTTGATTTCTTCTAAGCTCCCCAAACAAGTTTTGGATGTTCTTCTAGAAGCCAGACGGCCTAGCACTAGGAAATCCTATGCCTCTAAATGGAAAAGGTTTTGCATGTGGATGCAGGACCGTGGCTTTAATCCTTTAGTGCCTGATCTCTCGTCTATTTTGCTTTACCTTTCAGACCTTTTGTCTAAAGACCTTTCCTTTTCTTCCATTAAGATTCATGCTTCTGCTATTTCTGCTCATTTTAATACTGATCCTCCTGTCTTTTCTCATCCATTGGTGAGACAATTCTTGAGAGGGGCTAAGAATTTGAGGCCTCCTAGGACCCCTCCTGTCCCTGCCTGGGATCTTAACTATGTTTTGGAAAAACTCACTTTGCCTCCTTTTGAGCCTGCTGCGGCTTCTGATATTAAATTTTTATCCTGGAAGACAGTTCTTTTGTTAGCATTGACTTCTGCCAGAAGGGTTTCAGAGTTGCAAGCTCTTATGGCTGTAGAGCCATACCTTATTTTCCATCTTGACAGAGTATCCTTGAGGACCAATCCTTCTTTCATGCCTAAGGTGATTTCGAAAGTTGCTTTAAATCAGACTATTCACCTTCCTACTTTCTTTCCTAATCCTCAAAATAAAGGGGAAAGGATTTTGCATTCATTGGACATACACAGACAGTTACGTTTTTACTTGGACAAGACTAAAGACTTCAGAAAATCTAACCAATTGTTTGTTTCTTTTGCCTCCATTTCTCTTGGAAAGGCTATTTCCAAACAAACTATTTCCAAATGGATTGCCTATGGAATAAGATTTTGTTACACTCATCATGGGAAACAGTTTCCAGGTACTGTGAGAAGTCATTCTACTAGAGCTACTGCCACTTCTACTGCTTTTCTCAGAGGAGTACCTACCAAGGATATCTTGGAAGCTGCCACTTGGAGTTCTGTGCATACCTTTTCCAAGCACTACAATCTCCCTTTGTACTCTAAGACCAGGGCAGGTTTTGCCTCTGCTGTTTTGCAGGGCCTTCTTGCTGCCCCTTCTTCTATCTAGCCTCCTCCCTTTCTTCACAGCTTTGGGATTCCACCCTACAGTTATGACTGCAACAGTGAAACACGAAGAACATAGTACAGTTGTGTACACCTACCATAAATGTAGATGTTCGAGTGTCTTCACTGTTGCAGTCGGTGTTTCCCTCCCTCCTATCCCCTCTTTTTTCACTTTATGGTGTGTTTGTGTTCCTTGTGGGACTCATTTTTTGTTTATTGGGAATTTCTGACATCTGGGGCAAGAAAGGCTGGAGAAGATGGCGTCGGCTGAGGGCTATGTACCAGAGCGTACTGACGTCAGGGTACTAGCTTGAGCAGCCGACGTCGGACCCAGACTTTGTGATTCTGGCCGACCTCGGGCTGCCTGCCGGCAGGATCACCCTACAGTTATGACTGCAACAGTGAAGACACTCGAACATCTACATTTATGGTAGGTGTACACAACTGTACTTTCTTCATTACCCATGTGAATTGCACAATTCTGGTCTTCCATACATTTTAGTAATGCTACACCTGTCGGTCATTTCAGACTTTCTCCATCTTTTCTCTTTCTAAAGTCAAGCATTTTTTTAAAGGGTTTTTGCATATCAGACCATTTTGAAAAAAGTGGGGCTATCTTGGGATATGAATTTTGTTTTGGAACGATTAACTCCCTTTGAAACCTGTTGCCTGCTCTTCTGTAAAATTTCAAACCTGGAAGTATTTCCTATTTGTACCTTTAACCTCTACTGGCTAGGTATTGATTTCAGGTCATTATGTTTATTCCCGAAGCATAACTGGCTCAACCAGTGCATTATGCCAGTATCATGAACCAGCACCCCACCCCACCCCAGCTTAAAAAAAAAAATAATAATAATTTCCAGTGGCACACCAACCAGGTGTCCAGATGCACAGCATGTGCTCCCCATTCAGTTCCTGTTTCTGTGCCCTGTCCCAACGCTCATTTATTTTATTAAAAAACGAATAATTTCTTTTTCTTGTAAACTGTAGCAAGCAGTTGCCCTAATTTATACCCTGCCCGCCCGAAGTGCTACAGCGCTGATTTTATTTTTTTTAAAAAAGTAATTACTTTTTAAACTATAGCAAACTGCATTCTATAGTTTAGAGCACACACAAAACCTGAAGCTTTCATGTTTGACTGCAAAGCTGGTATTGCATTTGAGATTAGGATAGGCTGATCACGCCCTCCCTCCAATAATTTGCACCCAAGCTATGCTACTGGTTAATTCTGCCTTTTTTGATCTTTCACAAGGACAAGTAAGTCATAGAACCCAACCCTACCTTTATGCATAAATTTGTCTGAATTTACTGTTATGCAGTCTATGCATCTTCTGTTTTCTGTCCTGACCCTCAGAACTAAGGTTAAAGGATTCTTCATTGCATGGGATTTTCACACACAACTGAGATTTATCTTGACAAAACTAAAGACTTCAGGAAATCTAATTAACTTTGTTAATGTGAGAAAAAAAGGACAGCCAGTATCCAAACTGTCTATGGCTTTCCAGTTCCATTTGGTTCTACTATACTTACCATGACAAAAGTCTGTCTCAGAATGTCAAAGCTCATTTTACCAGAGCAACTGCTGCATCTGGGGCTTTGGGAAAGGAGTGGACTCTACTTCTATTTTAGAAGCCGCAACTTGGTCCTCACTTTATACCTTTACCAAACATTACAAAATGGATTCTGTTTCCAATGCCAGAGAAGGCTTTGCCAGGTTTATTCTTCATATTGATCACTGCTGCGGTAGCCTAAACTATATAGGATTGTATCCTGCATATAATATAGCCAGCCATCTTCCAAAGGTTCATGGCACCATCGACAAACTCAAATCATTAGTCATTTCGAGCTGAGCTGACTAAACAGACAGGTTTGGATTCCAAATGCTTCAGACCTTTCCTGACAATGGGAAGTGTGCTTCCATCTAGATTTTCGAGGCTAGACTGTTGGCTAGCAGTGTTACTTTACTGGACAGTTAAGTGCTAGTTAAGTTCCCTTCAGGGAAAAATCTTCCACATTTACTTTTTAACTTGTTTAAACTAACTATCTGATGTCCGTCTTCATTCTTGACTGATGGGTTTGATTCCGAACCCTTGGAACTGATTCAGCCATTATACAAAGCTTGCACCAGCCAAAAACTCTCAAGCTAAGGCTGTAACCATACTGCCCGTCTTCCCAGTACCCTAGATCTCATTTGCCGCATAGAAAATTGGATACGTCCGCCATTGCTCTCAGTGAAGTACTCAAATTTTTTGCTATTTAACTGTCTCTTCAATGTTTTCTGTACTATTTTTCAGCTCTGTAGTTCTCTTTTTTTGGTGTGAGTGACTCTGAATCTTTTCCATTTTTTACCTCAAGGTGCATCTATTTTACCATCATTGGTATTAAGCTTTTCTTCTCCTCTTTACCATTGGTAACACTTTGATACCATTGTTGGTATGCTTTCTCCCTACCCCTTCCTTCTTCTTTCTCCTTATTCTTTTTTTTTTAGGTAGTCTTTATATACCATTGTTGGTATATTTAAAAAAAAAAAAAAAAAAAGAGGGAGAAAAATCGTTATCTTTATTTGTCCCTTTATGTTTGCGAGTGTCTGTGGGTGCGTGTGTGTGCGGGTGTGCCATTTACTTGTTTAGACAAAATTGAGAAAAATAAGGAACATCCGGGTTCAAGCAGTGTAAAGACTGTGGCAGAATGATGCCCAGTTCGGATGGGCATCTTTCATGCTTCTATTGTTTGGGTGTTCCTCATCTAGAAATTCAACCTCCATGCGGACTCTGCAAGGGTTTTAGTTACAGAAAGACGTAATAAGTTGATTCTTAAGGGCTTATTGAAAGGCCCTTTTAATGAAGCTCTCTCTGAGACAGAGACTTCAAAATCTCCAAAGACTGCCTCTAAAACATGGAACCATTCAGTACCGTCTTCTTCTAAGGTACACAAAAACAAGACTCAAAAATCTCCGGTTCCAACTCCTTCCACAGAACCGATACCAAAAGATCCAAAGATTGTGTTGACTTCTGCTCTGGCACCAAAACTAATAAAATTTTCTATGGTGTCCAGACATCTTCTGTACCAATCATGTCTTCGGCACTGATGACCTCACCGGCACTGATAGTTGCCATCTCTAATGTGTCTGTTTCATCTTCACCTGCCAAATAACAGTCTATGGTGCTGAAGGTCGAGATCCTAAGTACCCCCAGGACCAGGTACACCCCTTCAATAGACCCCTTCTTGAGTCAGCAGCTGAGTCCCTTCATGGAAAGACATGAATCTCCTTTGGAAATGTCCATCCATTCCTCCAGGAGCCTATCAGAGTTGGATGTAGTTAGATTAGTGGATCAGCTCTTAGCAGTCAGAGGCCTTCCTCCTCCCTCTCGGACCTCCTTTCTGGAGCCGAGGCTTATTCTCCCAGGACTTCCACATGTATTCCTCCTTCAACCTCTCCGCAGGTCTTGGAGTTCACTGCTTCAATGCTTCCAGTGCCAACTACTTTGGTACCGATGGTGAATCTCAACTCAGTACCAGAACCTACTCTGTGGTCCTCCTCTCCATCAGAACCATCATACCCACAGGACTGAGATTTGGCTGCTGGCTCCAAGATCCCTGGATTGGCACCGAATTTTTCCATGGTGCCATCTATGGCTCACGGTGCCTTTGCAGTTTTAAGTCCTTTCTCTGCTCCTACTCTGCGGTGCAGTTATTGGAGTGGGATGTGACCCTGGTTCTGAGGTTTTTTTCTCAGTTCCAGGCTCCCATCCCTCTTTAGGCAGGCCTGCCTTCCAGATTATGGAGAGAGCTCTTGCTACAGCAGGATCCCAGTTGGTATCATCCCCATCAGTGTGCCATATTTTTTTCCCTCTAGTTCAGAGCTGCCACAATCTGCTACTTCAGGACAGTGGGCACAAGAGCAGCAAGGTACCCTAGTGCAGGGGCTCCTCTCCTCAGAGTCCTCTTCAGATCTTCCCTCTGAGGAGTCAATCCCATAAGAGATCATGCAAGAGGAAGCACTTGGATTCTCCAGAAGAAACAGTCACTGATGATACAGATTACAATTAAGGGTAATCGTCCCTATGGTCACCCCCTGAAGTTGTCTCCTTTGGAGACATCCTGGAGATTTTAAAACAGAGGAGTGATTAGAAGCCCTTAAATCCATCCTCCGAGGAATCTGTTTTCATCCAAGCTTTTCATGCCTGGCCATCTACTTCTTGGGTGACCCCCGCTAGCTGATGACCTAATTAAACTAATTGTACAGCATGCGTGGAAAGCTGCTGATGCCATAGAGCCTATTCCCTGGAGACCGGGCAAAATTCTTTCAGCCCTGGAGGATCAGCCCTGTTGGTCTAAGGGTTTACCAGTGGATGCCATGATGGTGGCAGCAGCCACAAAGAAGGAACTCGCTGAAGAGAGTTCAACTGTCCATCCTTCTAACCGAGTCCTGGAGTCAATCTCCAATTCGTCTGTGTAGCTTATTGCACATACAGCTGAAGGGACGTCCAGAGCAGTGGGTACGGGCGTTGCCATTAGATGTCATGCCTGGGTGTGCTTATGTGATTTTGTGAACCCCTTTAGGTCTTCCTTTGTCAGTGCTCTGGTTGATGCTACTTCATTATTTGGCCCAAAGTTTAGAGACACATTAGTCAGATGTGAGAAGGACGGAAAGACCCTTTCTGCTGTGGGCGTGTGTCTTTCCACTCCGTAACGACCTTACTCTAGGACTCAGGAGTAGAAAAATGTGATTCAAGAAGACACAAGGGCGTTTTCAGGACACACATGGTGAGTATTCACCCCTGAGGCAGAGGGGGAACCTCATCTGGAAGATGCCCCTCCTGTGGCAGAGGGGGGTCCATGCAACCAGGGCTCCAAGAGATTTCTTTTCTGGGCAACCCTACCAGCACTCATGAGCAGCAGCCAGATTGCTTACCTCTGGAAGCAGTCGGGGGAAGATTTTCTTTGCACCACTCAGCTTGGCTCACAATGACATCATATTCCTGGGTGCAGACAATAATCACCAGAGGCAGTTTGTTTCCCAAACCACAAAGGCAAATCCCTGATGTTCCACCCAGTTAGTGGGATATAGCAGCTTTAGAAATTCAAAAGCTGCTTCAAAAAAGAATCATCCAGATAGGATCCTGATTCTACTCAAGATTCTTTTTAGTGCCAGAAATGACAGGGGACTGGAGGCAATCTTGGATCTCAGTGTATTGAACAGCTCCACCAGGCATCTGCTGCTTTGCGCCATAAACTCTGTTCTGCACCTTGCTGAATTCTTAAGTATTTCAGTCATCAAAGGAAAATCGCAACTGTTTCCCCACACAGGACCTGGAATTTATGGAACAAAACTAAATACGAAAACATGCGTGGCCTCCCTTCTTCATCGCAGGTTGTTAAAGTTGAGATCGCAACTTCAAGTGATTCTCTCTCAAGACAAAGTCCCTGCTCATCTGGTACTACAACTTCTCGGATCCATGGCAGCAACAATGTTTGTCCCCTAGCGAGTTATCACATGAGGCTGCTTCAGTGGCTCCTAGCGTCACAATGGTCACTTCTAACTCACCCCATGTCTCATACAATCTTAATAAATTGCAGCAAGAAGGATTTATCTTGATGGATGAAGTCAGAAGAGGATTTATGGAGTTGCCCCTTCTTCCCCTCTCAGCCCAAGGCTGTAGTGACCAGGGATGCTTCCCTGATGGGGTAGGGGGAGTCATTTCCAGGGAAAGACTGTCCAAGGCACTTGGTGCCCACAAGAGCCCAATCTGCACATCAGTCTCTTAGAACTGAGGGCAGTGCTTTTAGCGTTGCAAGCATTCCAGTCTGCTCTT
Source organism: Protopterus annectens (assembly GCF_019279795.1). Lineage (NCBI taxonomy): Eukaryota > Metazoa > Chordata > Ceratodontiformes > Protopteridae > Protopterus > Protopterus annectens. The sequence continues at coordinate 217,058,629 of NC_056733.1, read as the reverse complement.
CCATCTGGGACAATTGCTATCCAGTCAGACAACATGTCAGCAGTCTGGTACATCAACAAGCAGGGAGAAACCAGATCCTACCCACTATGCTGGGAATCCCTAAAAAGTTGGCAATGGGCAGTCGCCTCCATCCACTTTCTAATAGCAATGCATATTCCGGGGAACACCAACTTGAATGTGGACAAACTAAGCAGATGTATCCTTCTACATCATGAGTGGTCTCTCAATCCCAACATAATGATGAAAATTTTTCATTGATGGGGTCAGCCTTGCTGCAGTCTGTTCACCTTTGCCATAAACCACAAGTGCAGAAGCTACTTTGCTGTAATCACTCCTTGTGGGGAATCCCCGAGAGATGCATTTCTTCACGATTGGACCCTGGGACTTCTGTGTGCCTTTCCACCAATTCATCTAATTCCCCAAATTTTAAGGAAAGCCCAGTGCTTGAGAAGCAAAGTGATTCTCATTGCACCTTACTGGCCCCGTCAAGTCTGGTTTCCATTACTCTGGCCTCATCTGGCTCACTGCCTGCAGACTCTGGATCCAACTCTAGACTTACTGTCTCACCCCCAGGGCTTGGTGCATCCCTACCTCCAACATCTCAAGCTGACGGCCTGGTTTCTCCACTTCCAGTGATTGCCAGGCAGAACAATTTGTCCTCCCCAGTTCAAAAGATACATCTGGCTTCTCATAAATATTCTGCCAGAAAAAATTACTTTGACAAATGGAAAAGATTCTCTATATGGTCAGATGCAAACGGCATTGATCCTTTCTCAGCTCCAGTAGATAAGGTCCTGGAATACTTAGCTACCTTATTTCAGTTGGGAGCCTCAACCTCTACCATTAGAGTACAGTTAGCTGCCATCTCGAATTTTCATAATGGTTTCGATGAACACTCAATGTCCCACTGTCTTTTTTCTTAAAGACGCTCAACATTTGAAGTCCCCTTTCAAAGATCCAGTAGTGCCTTGGGATTTGACCTTAGTCGTGCAATGCGTAGTCAGTCAGGCTTTTGGGCCAGCAGCCACTTGTGACCTCAAGTTTTTATCTTCGAAGACACTCTTCCTAGTATCCCTCCTTCCTTCTAAAGTGGTATCAGAGTCCAATATTAACCAGACTATAGACTCATCAGTTTTCTTTCCAAATTTTTCAAACAAAAGAGAGTACTGCCTGCATATGTTGGATGTCCACAGGTAGTTACATTTCTACTTAGAACAAAAGCCTTTAGAAAATCAGTCCAAATTTTTCTGTCTTTTTCAGGCACCCGGTTGGGAAAACCGGTTTCAAAGGTCACCTTGTCAAAAGGGTTAAGAGACTGCATTACCTTTATATATGACCCGAATAAACTCAAACTATCATCAAAAGTTAGAGCTCATTCTAGGAGATTCGTTTCCACTTCAGTGTTCTTCCATTCCAGAGCTTCTATGGAAGACATATGCCCAGCTGCAACTTGGATTACCCCTCATACCTTTATCACTCATTGCAAATTAGACATGGTCTCCAGGGGAAGCGCATCTTTTGGCTCTGTGGTGCTCAAGAAATATCCCTCCTTAGGAACTTCCAGGATCTAAAGTAGCTGGGGCCTCTTTCCCATCAGTCAAGAATGAATGAAGATTGACAACATCAGATAAAGAAGTTATGTTCTTACCATAACGTTCCATCTGTGTTGTCGATCTTCATTCATTCTTGACATCCCACCCTCTTGCCCCCTCCTCAAGAGTCCTGGAAGTTCGGATGTAGTCCTGGGTTTTAGGTTGTTGCTCAGACAGAGATTCCATATTTTCTTCTTAGTAGGCAAATTCGATCTGAGGTAATGGGAAGAGAGGCAGTATGGGTAGAGCCTTAGCTCAAGAGATTTTGGCCAGCACGAACGTTGTATAATGGCCGAATCTGTTCCGAGGGTTTGGAACTGAACACATCAGTCAAGAATGAATGAAGATAGACAACACAGAACATTATAGTAAGAACACAACATCTGATATTGTTAATCCTCATTCATTCCTTACACATGGGTATTGTTTCCGACCTCAGAACCGAGCCAGCCATTTTCCTAGCTCGCATCACCTACAAACTCTCGAGCTAAACTCTTACCCATAACCCCCCTCTCCCTGTTACCCCAGATTTCGTTTGCCGCATTGCCATTCGGTCGCGTCAAGCTGCTTCTCTTGAGCTAAGTATAGTTATTTGTTGTCAGAATAGTCATTTATATAACTTTTTCTGTCAGAAAAGTTTCTATTTTGTTGTTTCTTACCCTATTGCATCTAGCAACCATATTTTCTTGATTTTTCTTCTCTACATTTTTACCGCGAGGTATTTCTCCCCCTACCATCATTGGTAATCTTCCTTTTTTTCATACCTTCGGGTATTCTTTTGTACCATTGCTGGTACCCTTTCTCTATCCCTTTTTTCTGTCGTGACAGATAATGTAGTCCGGGTTTTAAAAGGTGTTCTGATTGTGGACACAAATTACCTACATCTGATGCACACTCTTTGTGCGTTTATTGTTTGTGGGCATCCCATTTATCTGTTGACCTGCCCTGTACTATCTGTGAAAATTTTTCTAACAGAACCTTGTTAGAAAGGAAAAACAAGTTGTTGCTGAAGGGACTTCTTAAATTTCCCTTTTCAGAGGCTATTTCTGGGTCGGAGGCCTCAACCCCTCCTAGAGCCCATAAAAAAATTTTGGATATTCCTACTAAGGCCAAGTCATTGCCTTCATCCCCAACTGGGGACTCCCGCCAACCAAAACCTAAAAAGGCTAAAGTTTCTGCTCTGGAGCTCACTCGGTCAGTCCCAGTGATTTGGTGCCTAGACTTTTGGCACCGAGGCCTTCGGCTCCATTAGTGATCTCGGCTCCGTCTTCTCCTGCAGCCTTCACTATATCGGTACCGAGGGGCTCCTCGGTTCAGACTATTATGACTACTGTATCGGCACCAACTGCTCAGTCAGCGCAGACCTTGACCACGTCGGCTCCGCCATCTTACTTGGAACGCCTCGGTTGTTGGCTCCATTTTTGTCTGTTCCAGCTTCGGTACCAACAACCACTTCGGCATCGATCCTTGTCTCAGTGCAGACAGTGACCTCTACACCGATTTCCTCGGTGCAGACACCCGTAGTCCAGTCTCTCTCAGCACCGTTGTTCTCGATGCAGACTGGTGAGGTGGGCACCAAGTTTGTCTCTTTTGTGGACAAGCCTGTTCTCCCTCAGTCTCCGTGAGGTCCACTAGAAGCCTTTCCGAACATGATGTGTTGCGTCTTGTGGATCAAGTGATTTTGGCCAGAGGTATCCCATACCCCAGGACCTATCCTTCCTTGGGAGGTGTGATCACCCATCTCCAAAGACCCCTTCTTATTCTCCTCCTTCATTGCCTTTGAAGTCCATTGATATAGCACAGTCTTCCCCTTCTGCGGTTCCCTTTATGGATCTCACTAAGGAACCACAGTTGCCTTCATGGCAGGAAGTTTTTGCTACGACCCAGGATGACAGTTGTGACATGCATAATTTGCTGCTCCACAGCCATCTGGGGACTCCAAGTCAGCAGGCTGAGCCACTTAGGGGAGGGGTGACCCCTGTCCTGGACACTCATGCCTCTTCAGTTGGACCAGCCTTTTAACTGATGGAGAAGGCTTTCGCTTCTGCTGGCGATACTGTGCTGTCTATCCCCTCGCCCTCCTCTGGTACACTGATTTCACAAGCCGCACCTAGCGGACACCAGGTGCAAGGGCCTCAGGACATATTCCCACAGAAACCCCTTTTCTGCTGTCTTCCCCAGCTTCTCACTCTGAGGAAGTCCACCGGAAAAGTTTGTGTAAGAGGAAGCACATGGACTGACAGAGCAGTCCCTCACTGAAGAGACAGACTTTGATGAGGGGGGAAGGATCCCCTCTGTCACCCTCTGAGGTATCCTTCGGTGATATCCTCAAAATCCTTAAACAGAGAGGTGACTGGCAGACCTCTAATTCGACCTCTGAGGAGTCTGTGTTTCTGCAGGCTTTTTGCGCCCGGCCCCCTACCTCCTGGGTTACTCCACCTGCTGATGAACTTGTCTGGCTCATTGTGCAGCGTGTGTGGAAGGCTCCTGACACCGTCGAGGCTACTCCCCGTAGGCCAGATAAGATTTTATCCCCTCCTGCTACGGATCCCCATTGGTCAAAAGGTCTTCCTGTGGATGCTCTGGTGGTGGCGGCCACATCAAAAAAGGATCTGGCAGAAGAAGAAAGCCAGACTGTCCATCCGCCTAACAAAGAGTCCCGGGCCCTGGACAGGATAGGGAAGCACACCTTGGCATCAGCGACCTTTACTATCAGGTCCCTAAATTATATGGCACACTTTACCAGGCTTCAAAGGGATCTGATTTCCGAGCTCTCTGAAACCTTGGCTGGTGCCATATCTGATGAGGTCCATGACAAAGTGGCCTCTCAGCTGGCCACAATTGAGGCAATATCTAACTCTTCTATGTGACTGATATCCCACGCATCAGAAGGAGCAGCTAGAGCGGCGGGTTCAGCTGCAGTCTTGAGATGACACGCCTGGATGTGCTTGTGCACAGGCTTCCTTTCTTAACGCTCCCATTGAGGCCTCTTTGTTGTTTGGACCCAAAGTTAAAAGCACACTGGCCAGATGTGAACAGGACGGTAAGACCCATTCTGCCATAGGTGTCCATTATTCTTCCTCTCAGCGTACTTTCTCCTGAAACCAAAAGAGTGGGAAGATATGGTTCAAGAAATCTTAGGGTCCTTTCCGTGACACACAGGCCGAGTTCTCCCCAAGATGCAGAGGGGGAAACTCACGGGGAAGATGCTCCTTTCGGGGCAGAGGAGGGTCCACGTAACCAGGGTTCCAGGGACTCTCTCCCTGGCCAATCCTACCAGTGCTCCTGAAGAGCGGCCAAACTCCTTTCCTCTGGAGGTGGTTGGGGGTCGTTTCTCCTTGTACCCTTCTGCCTGGCTAACCATCACCACCGATTCTTGGGTACAAAGGATTATAACCAGAGGTTGTCATATCCCCTTCAATATTTGTCCTGTCCCTTCAAAAAATCTTCCCAATGCTCCACCCAGTCAAAGGGAAGAAGCAGCACTAGAGATAGAAAAGCTGCTAAGAAAGAGAGTCATCCAAATGGTCCCTCCAGACCAGATAGGATCCGGATTCTACTCAAGACTATTTTTGGTGCCAAAGAAAACCGGGGACTGGAGACCAATTTTGGATCTCAGTGTATTGAACAAGTTTGTGAGAGTACAAAAATTCCGGATGGTCACAATACAGTCTATCCTCCCACTTTTGGGAAAAGATGATTGGATGTGCTCGATAGATCTTTAAGATGCGTACTACCACATAAAAGTGGACAGGCCATCAAGAGGATTTCTGTGCTTCTGTGTGGGAGCCAGTAACTACCAGTTCAGAGTACTGCCCTTCGGACTCTCTACAGCTCCCAGAGTGTTCACAAAGTGCATGGCAGTCGTCACAGCTCACTTGCGACTTCAAGGATTCCAGGTGTTTCCATACCTAGACGACTGGCTCATTTCCACCCCCACCAGACATCTATTGGAAGAAGCCCTGTCATACACTCTCCTCACTGTACAAAGGCTAGGCATAACCATAAACTGGCAAAAATCCAGTCTCACCCCATCACAGTCAATAGAATTCATAGGGGTTATCTTGGATACAAAGAACTGCAGAGCTGCCATTCCAGAGCACAGAATTTTAAGGATAAAGCAACAACTGATTCCAATCCTTTCAAGGGAGAAATTCACAGCTCACTCTGTTCTACAGCTGTTGGGTTCCATGGCAGCCTCCATCACCATTGTACCCCTGGCCAGGTTTCATATGAGGCTTCTACAATGGCTACTGCTCACCCAGTGGTATCCTTTTCAGCATCCTCTTTCAGCCAAGATTCGAATAACCTACGGGTGCAAACAGGATTTAAATTGGTGGATGACACACAGTCTGCCATAATGGTCTCGCCCCTTCTCCTCTCAACAACCCAAGGCCACAGTGACCACGGATGCCTCCCTGATGGGGTTGGGGGGGGCTATGTCAGGGACAGACAGTCCAAGGCACTTGATCCGAACTGGAGGCCCAGCTGCATATAAATGTTCTAGAGCTGAGAGCGGTGCTTCTGGCGTTGCAAGCATTCCATCCCCTGCTGCCGTCTGGGATGATTGCGATTCAGTCAGACAAACATGGCAGTGGTCTGGTACATCAACAAGCAAGGTGGAACCAAATCTTTACCCCCTTTGTCAAGAGGCCATGAGGATATGGCAATGGGTGATGGCAACCAACCGTTTTCTTCCAGCAATGCACATTCCCAGGAGTTCCAACGTGATAGCAGACAGACTCAGCAGGTGCATTCTACAACCTCACAAGTGGTCCCTGAATCCCTTGACAGCGGTGGAGATCTTCCACTGCTAGGGCCATCCTTGAAGCAACTACTTCACCCTGATTCCCCCTCTGGGACAGTCACCCAGGGACGCTGTAGTCCACGATTGGCCCTCGGGTCTTCTTTATGCATTCCCACCCTTTCTCCTCATTCCTCAGTTTCTGAAGAAAGCCCGTCGGTTGAAGAGCAAGGTGATCCTCATAGCACCATATTGGCCTCGTCAGATTTGGTTCCCTTTCCTTTGGCCTCACCTACTTGATCGACCATGGATTCTCCATCCAACCCCGGAGTTGATCTCACACCTATAGAACCTGATTCATCCCAACTTGAACAGCCTGAAGCTCACAGCTTGGCTATTCCAATTCCCTTGATTGCCAGGCAGAATGATCTGTCTTTACTGGTACGTGACATTCTCATTGCATCTCGTAAGTCTTCCACTAGAATTACTTATCTAAGCAAGTAGAAAAGATTTACCTCTTGCCTGAAAGATAAACAAGTAGATCCCTTCTCATCACCAGTGTTGATAATAGTAGACTATCTGGCCGACCTTTTCCATTCGGGTCTATCGGCCTCTGCCATTAGAGTTCATTTGGCTGCAATTTCTAATTTCCATGAGGGTGTCCAAGATTCCTGTCTTATGTCTCACAAATTGTGCAAGACCTTCATAAAAGGTATGAATTATCTCAAGCCACCTTTTAGAGAACCTATTCAACCATAGGATCTATCATTAGTTCTACAAGCTCTGACAATGCCACCCTTCGAACCAGCTTCTTGTGACCTCAAGTATTTGTCATGGAAAACCTTGATTTTGGTCGCCATTACTTCTGCCAGACGTATCTCTGAGCTTCAAGCTTTATGTATCAAGAGTCCATACTTGACTTTTCATAGAGATAGTGTCTTTGAGAACTAATCCTTCATTTCTGCCAAAAGTGATCTCTGAAATGTTTATTAATAAAACCATTGAATTACCAGTTTTCTTTCCCAATCATTCAAACAGAGGAGAGTATTGCCTACATACCCTAGATATCCACAGGCAAATCCATTTTACTTGGGGACTAGGTCCTTACGTAAATCTGACCAGTTCTTTTTGGCCTATTCTGGACCTAGATTAGGATCTGCTGTTGCTAAGGTCACATTAGCTAGATGGTTGAAGGACTGTGTGACCTTCATTTATACACAACGTAATATCCCAATGCCTACTACCATGAAAATTCTTTTGACAAGGTCGGTGGCAACTTCTGCTGCCTTCCATGCCAGAACTTCTTTACATGACATCTGTGCAGCTGCAACTTGGGCTACGCCTCATACCTTCATCAATCATTAGAAATTGGATTTGGCCTCCAGGGGAAGAGCATCTTTTGGTTCTATGGTGCTCAGGAATGTCCTTCCATGAGAGCCTCCCAGGAATAGAGGTAGCTGGGGACTCTGTCCCATGCGTAAGGAATGAACGAGGATCAACAATATCAGATAAAGAAGGTATGTCTTATCATAATGTTCCATCTGTATTGTTGATCCTCGTTCAGTCATTACGACCCTCCCTCCTTCCCCCTCCTGTGGCTTCTAGTGGTTCTCACCATCCGGTTCTCTTAGGTCATTTGACCAGAGGTAGCCTCTACCTTCTTTTGACTTGCAAATTCAATCCTGAGGTAACAGGGAGAGGGGGATTAAGGGTAAGAGTTTAGCTTGAGAGTTTGTAGCTGATGCAAGCTTAGAAAATGGTCGGGTCGATTCCGAGGTCGGAGCCGATACCCATGCGTAATGACTGAACGAGGATCAACAATACAGATGGAACGTTATGGTAAGACATAACGTCTTTTTCTTTTTTTGTGAGAAACAAATACTTTTTAAGTTAGGAAAAAAGTGTGTGTTCTTCATGTTGATCACTGCGGCAGTAGCCTTGGCAATATGAGTTATATCCTGCCAAGGATATAACAACCGGTCAGCTTCCAAAGCTTCAGTGCTTCTTCATTGTACCCAAATTGTCAAGCAGCTCAAGCTGAACTGGCTAAAAGACAAGTTTCTGTGCAACACCTTTCACTGCTTTCCTGCCGCCGAAGAGTACGTTCTCGAGACTTGCCAGGCTCAAAAGTCGTGATTTAACGGATTGTTTCAAGACTGTAACATACTTTTAAATGAGCACTCGTTTCTGTCAGTTTAAAATTACTGTTAACTACCTGATAAAATATTTGCTGTGGAGAAATTGCATTTATTTTTCCATTATGGGGCTGCCATAATGTTTGAAAGTGCCTTTTACTGTGTTTTTTTCTGTCAGAAAAGTAACGTCTGTGGACTGGTAGTTTTACTGACATTGTTGCTTGTTTTTGGCTTGACCATGGAAGAGATTCAGTCCCATGGTCAGTTCTTCTTCCATCTATCAGAAATAAATCTCTTAGATTTTCAGATCAGTTGTTCATTTATTGAAAGGACACCCTGCATTAAAACAGACTATTTCCAAATGGTTCTCTAAGGTTGTTACCTTTTGTTATACTCACCATGATAAATCTGTTCCAGGCAGGGTCAAGGCCCACTCTACAATGACCTTTTTTTTTTTTTTTTTTTAAACACCTTTATTGAATTATCACTTGAGACAAAGGCACATTTATATAAAAATAATCAAATAGTATTAAGTTAAAATCAACAAACATTATGCTTCACATATATTGCTATATATCATATAACCTAAGCAGCATTGCATAAATTATGCAATTCCTGCCTCTTTTTTTTTTTCTAAACAAGAAACATCTTTATTAAACCATCACTTACAGCATGAGCAATCAAATATTTATATAAATGAAAGCAAACCACACTGAAAATGCTAGTTGCAAGCATTTTACATCACAAACCACACTGACGTGCTCCCAGTTGCAAACATTATACATCACTTATAATCTACCTAACAGTTTTCAAGCATTACATAGCTCATTTAAGTCCTGCCTTCTTTTAAACCACATTCCTCCCCTGTATGTATTGTTCCCACAATTCCCATTTTTCCTTTGTAGTTTGCTCCTACATTTTTCTAAAGATATCAATTCCAATTGTTTTATCTCTGTTACTATATTCACTACTTCTAATAAACCAGGACCAGAACTCCCAAATTAATAACACTAGTTGTTCATCACTCACACTGCCTCAGTAGCGTATGGGTTCTGTGCCTGCCAACCAACCCACACCGGCAGTTTTCCTGAGCTCAGAATCCCCGCCTGTGATTCTGTATGATAAGGGATTGGCTAAGCCCTCCCATCAGTAGAAGCCTAACCCCTTTCACAGTTAGACTATTATTCAGCATTATACAATGACTGTCAATTAACCTTCAAAAACGAGCATGCTGATTGGTCAGCCCAGTCAGTGTGCCCATTGTAAATCGAGCATTATACCAATGGAAAAAGGTCTGGTTGCCCGGACTTACTTCCATTAATGTATACTATAACCTTTCAAATTCTCTTCACCATAAAAAAAAATAATAATAATAATAATAAAAATAAAAATAAAATTAGAAATTCGGACAGTCTGGAGGTACAAGAGAGGCAGTATGGCAGAAATACTAGGAAAATCAGGTATGTATTTTCTCCATACTCTCTCGCTCTCTTGTACCTGTAAAGTGTATGAATTTCAACCTTTTGTTAAAAAAGGAGCAATGGAGATCTTCTTCTCTCCACTGCTTCCTTTCCAAAACACTGATGTATTGTGTAAGCATGGGAACATAAGTCCCATACACATGCACAGTACATCAAAAACACAGCAGGGTATGTAACAAACCCATTATACAAAGACATTATGTAAGAAAAGTAAGTTTTTTTTTCTTAAATTATGTCATCGTATAGTAGCAATAACTGACTCCATGGTGTGGTATATTGAAGATTTACCCATGGTTGGCTTTGTTTTATCACTGTGGCTTCCCCTTCATGATTAAGCCACACCAGCTGTGGGTAAAACTTTAATATACCACACCCGTGTCATCAGTTATTGCAATATTTTACTGCTTGCTGTAGGACTCGTACAGTTGAATCTTCAATAGCCTGCATTGGTGGATTCTGCTTCCAGACTCTGTTAAGATCCCTTTGGGAACTGTTCTTTCTCTTTATTTTTATATACTTTTGATTTCTTGTAACTTTTTATTTTAATATTTCTGCTGTTTACTATTGCTGTTAATTCCTCTGGAAATTCTAACTTACTATTGTGTTGTTTGTATACTCAATACTACTGTCCATACATACAGCCTACCTCGATCTGGCTAAGGCCTTCGATATAATACCCCACTCGGGTATCATTGAAAAACTCATCAGCTTAAATGTTAACCCATACATCACAAGATGGGTTGCAAACTGGCTGAGTGACAGAACCCACAGGGTCAGAGTTGCTGGCGCCATGTCAGACTCAAAGCCTGTCACAAGTGGTGTTCCACAGGGCTCAGTCCTGGGCCCACTCTTGTTTGGCATCTACTTTTCCGAAGTACAAGCAAACACAGGAGGGTTATGGCTGACAAAGTTTGCAGATGACTGCAAACTGGGCGCCATAGTAGAAAACACATCTGACACAGATATCCTTCAGAAGGGTCTCACAGAAACGGATAACTGGTGCCAGAGCCACGGCCTGAAGTTAAATGCCAAAAAATGCATAGTCATACCCTTTGGGAAAAACAAGGTTACCCCTAGCTACCAAATAGGTGGCAATCCACTGAGCACAGAAGAAGTTATCAGGGACCTGGGGACCCAGGTTGATAGTAGTCTGTCATTCGACACCCATGTAGCTAAAGTAGTTAGGAAGACCTTCTACATTGCCCACCTTATCATGAAGGGATTCTCATCTAGATCAAGGGAGGTCATAGTCTCCCTTTACTCATCACTCATCAGACCAATGATTGAGTACAATGCCCCATTCGGAATGTATCTGACCCGACACTTGCAGCAGCTGGAGAGGCCACAAAAGTTCCTCACCAAAAGGATAAAGGGTCTCAAAAATCTGTCCTATGCTGCCCGACTGAAAGAACTCCAGCTCCATTCAGTCGCTTACCGCTTGCTCAGAGGTGACCTTTGCCTAACATACAAGGCCATGTCAAACCCAGATTTGATGAATATACTTCACCTCAAAAATCTAGATCCATCAGAGCCACAAGGCGGAGACTTAAACCTCGACACGGCTATTAATAGGACGTGCTGGAGGGATAGATTCATCACCCAAAGACTCCCTATGCTGTGGAACAAAATCCCGGTACATGTGAGGCAGAGCACCTCGCTGGCCTTGTTCAAGAGAAATCTTGACCAATGGATGGGAGATCGCAGATATACCCCAGGGATTACCTCAGTGTCACTGCTCGACAGAGGCACAGCAAAATAATGGGTATAGTTCCCCATACTAAAGGGGTGGCGTAAGCCACAAAACGATGGGCTAGGCTTGTAAATGCCCTCGGGCAGATAGCCTAGTATGAACCTATGAACCTATGAACCTATGTTAAGCAGTTATGTTTTTTTCTAAAGTGTTTTGTGATTTGTACTGGGAAACAGTCAGTTGAACAAATTGTCTATCTGCTTCATTTTGGAAGTTCAAACAGGAATCTTACATTTTCACTTCTTTCTTTATATTATATTTGCTACTGTTTTACTGCACATTACTTTATTTGTATTTTCTGTGGATATTTTGTTTTTCATTTCTGACAAGGGAATCTCTAAGTAAATGCTTATTTATGCTGTTTTAAAATGTTTCTATTTGATTTAAAGATGTATATTTGATTTTTGCCACTATTATGACAAGTGAATTTTACATGGTATTGTGACTGTGTGCTGTTATTTACTACACTGTGCAAATTATAGAACAAGGCTTAGCATACTTTAAACTGTTTCTGGTATATTTTTATGCAGTTTGTCCCTATTTACTGTATTGAGACATACTCAATATTTTCTGTTATTGTTGCTCTTAGCTTTTAATTGTGTCAGTGTATTATTCTTGCTGGTGTGTTTTTTTCATGGCTTGATGGATCCTCATATGGCTGTCCTCCCATAAAATCAGTTTTTACCTAACAAAAAAAATCAACAAAAGCATGCCCCAGCCTATGATTTGTGAATCTTTTGTTCCAGTACCTGGTTCAGGTGTGGGAGAACCAAACCCTTTAGGTACAGGGTAAGACTCCTTACCAGACATAATACTCTGTACCCAGATATTTTGTCCTGTTTTGTTCATAGGATCACAGCTGTAGATCATAAGAAGAAGGAACAGAGACTTCACATGTCAATCAGGTTTTTGCCACATACAGAGCTAATGTGTTTTTCCTAGGTAAGAGAGTTTTACAGTCAGCTAATATCAGAGATTATGCTTCTAATCAGAATATGGGGCTGCATTCTCTAGAGATCAGTCTAGTGCCACAAATTTTGCTGGGGGGACTGATCCAGACAGTAGTGAACACTCCTGACTCCATTCAGTCTGATTCTTCAGAAAGTGAATAGGTTCAGAAACCTAAGCAAGTGTTCACTTTCCCATAGATGCTAACTAAGTGTAGAGATGTATTTGTCTGGAAGCAAGCTGGAGCTATGCCAGAGATTGACAGAGTTTATGATCTTATTAGGGATGGAATTCCAAATGTTTTGGCCATTTCTCCATTACTGGCCTTAGAAGATGTCAGTAAATCTGCATGTAAAACCTCCTTGACTGGTGAACCAGTTCCTAAAAAGACTGTTAGGAAATGCAAGGTGTACTGTGATCTGACAGGTCTCTCTGCTCCATTATTAGCTGACCCAGATGCAGTTTCTCCAACTGCAAACTCTAACAAGAGATCCTTTTAGGTTCATAGGTAGGTACTAGGCTATTGGCCCTAGGGCCTATACAAGCCTAGCCAAAAAGGTACCCTGGCCTTCGCCACCCAAGAAAATTATTTTCCTGTGCCCCTGTCAAGCAGAACCACAGAAGTGATCCCCAGGGTGAATTTCCTATTACTCATCCAATCATCAAGATTTTTCTTGAAGAGTGCTAATGAGGAGCTCTGACATAGATAGCTAGTCTGTTCCAGAGTATGGGACAGGAATCTATCCCTTCAGCATGTTCTGTTTATTGTGGTGACAAAGTTTAGGTCCCTAGAGCGTGTAGCTTGGAGGGTTAGGATTTCTTCAAGTGAAGCATGTCCAACAGCTCTGGGTTTGACATAGCTTTGTATGTTAGGCAGAGATTGCCTCTGAGTAGGCGATATGCAGCGGAGTAAAGCTGGAGTTTTTTGAGTCGGTCTGCATAAGGCATCTGTATGAGGCCGGTAATCCTCTTTTTGAGGTATTTTTGTGGCCTTTCCAGTTGTTGTAGATGTCTTGTGGGGTACATACCAAAAGGGGCGTTGTACTCTATAATGGGTGATGAGTAGAGGGGAACAATGACCTCTTTTTTTCTGGATGAGACACCTTTTGTGATGAGATGCGCCACGTAGAAGGATTTCCTGACCACTATGGCGATGTGATTATCTATGGAGAGACTACTGTCCACCTGTGTCCCAAGGTCTCATATCATACTTTCGGTGTTAAGTAGACTACCACCTATGTGGTAGTTCATGGGTACAGGGTTTTTACCAAAGGAGATGACAATGCACTTTTTGGCATTGAGCTTGAGACCATGGCTTTGACACCAGGCATCTGTCTCAGTGAGGCCCTTTTGTAGGATGGCCATATCGTTGGGAGTTTCGATTATGGCTCCTAGTTTGCAGTCATCTGCAAATTTACTTAGCCAAAGACCTTCTGTGTTCGCCTATACTTCAGAGAAGTAGATACCAAACAGGAGAGGACCCAGGACTGAACCCTGTGGTACTCCACTTGTCACTGGTCTGAAGTCTGATTTGGAGTCTGTTACTTTCACAGTGTGGGTTCTGTCAGTAAGCCAGTTGGCAACCCAACACTGCTGGCTAAAACTGACAAGTGGTTAGAATCTCTGGCAAAATAGTTCTCAAGTTTAGTAATTTAGTCTTCAGAATTTTAAATTTTCAGGACTTCATGTGGAAATTTATTTTACATTGTGCTTACAGGTTAGATAACGTTGCTGTATCTTTGGTGAACAGAAGTGTTATGTAAATAAGATTGTAATGTGACTCATTTCAAAACATGCTTTGCTGAATGCATTGGAAGATGCAGCCACACTTTTTAGAAATGCAGCCACTTCTGTTGTATTAAGGTATGCTTGGTTACTTAACCAGAATTTTTTTGAAGATTTAAAAAAATTTGATTTTGAATGTTCGTTTAAGTTCTGAATTGACATTTGACCCTGCTGCTACCCAGATTCCCAAACAATGGGAAGATAGAGGTGATTTGTTACATGGACTATCTAGAATGTTTCATATTCCCAGGTTCTCCCCTAACAAAGGGTTCTGACTTCAAATGGCAGGAAAAACAAAAATCTCAGCCTAACCTTGTTCTCTTAGTCAGGGTGCCAACAGGAAGTGGCAGGAGGATAATTCTTCCAAACCAAATTGAAATGGTTTCTTTCCCAAAAAAGTAATTTGTCAGCAAAATAATTTATATGCTTAGACTCCGGGCATCCTGCTCCTTTTTCCAGTCTCTCCTCTCCTTCCCATTTCCTCAGGCTTGCACTCAACCCAATGACCTGACCACAAATAGTCTTGACAAGTAGGTGCTGAGAATAATTCAGTAAGGATATTCAAAGCAGTGGATAGAAAATCTTCATCCCTTCAGGAAAGTCCCCTGAACCTGCTAGACCAGACATATCTGTTCTGTCCAGTTCTCCTTCACAAGTTGCAAGCAGGGGCTATAGAACTAGTTCCTATACAGCAAAAATGAAAAAAATATTTTACACCAGAATCTTTTCAGATGCAAAAAAGAGCAGCTGTGAAGAGTTCTTACCTAAGTACCTTTCTGAAAGTACCCATATTCAAGATGCTCATCCTGTTAGTGATCCTTCTCCTTCTGGACCACTGTTTCATGATGACTTTACATTGGAAAGCATTCCAGTTCTTCCCAACTTCAACCTGAACCTACAAATGTCGTGTCTCATACCCTCACAAAAAATTGTCTTCCTGTGGTGTATAATGGGCACAGAAAAAAAGTATATCCTTTCTAGCAGAAGACATAGTCCTCACAGTACATGAACATTTTCAAAGATTTCTCTCTTCCTCTGCAAGAGAGTTTCCCAAAATTCTAGGCTTCATGGCATCAGTGATCATCATGACACCAAAAAAAAAATAGTTGGACCCAGCAGCTGCTTCCGTTGGAGTTTACAGGTACCAGTACTGGATTTTGTGAAGTGAGAATTACAATGACTCTCAATTCAGACTTGCCCTTCTCCCTCCAGACCCCAGTCCAGATGTACTCATCAGGTTTTGCATAATATTGAATAATATCTTGGGGAGTTCAACTGCAAGGTGCATGGGTCCTTCAAACACTACAAAGCACATAAACTTCAAAGAAATGTTAGCAGTGGATCAGACTTTAAAAGTTCTTCACCACATATGGCCTCCAGGTCCTGTTTTATTTTTTTTTTTTCAAACACCTTTATTGAATTATTACTTGACATAGGGAAATTTACATTCATATAAAAGTAATCAAACTATATAAACATTATACTTGTACATCACTTATAATCTACCCATTCTCACTCAGACATTACATAGCTCATTTAAGTCCTGCTGCCTTTTAGGCCTCATTCCTCCCTTGTATATATTGTTTCCACAGTTCCTATGTAATTTGATCCTACCCTTTCCTAAAGATCTCAATTCCAGTTATTTTATCTCTTTTACTATATTCACTACTTCCAGTATAATTGGTTTAGGTTTTGATTTCCATTTTCTAGTAATTGCTTTTTTGGCAGCCACCATTATTGGATACAGCAAGGCCTTACTATATGTCTAGGCAGTTCTGATACTGTATCATAGCTCAGAAAAATTATCTCCCTCATCAAACCAGTCTGCCACCCAATATTTCTGACAGTGCATCCCGCAGGGAATCCCTTAGTCTGTCAACTTCTTGCACTCCCAGAAAATATGTTCCCAATTACCTCTTTCTTCCCCTTCACACATGCAATATTTACTGTCTGCCTTAGGAAAACTTCTGTGGAGTCTACCTGGGGTATAAAAATGTCTATGTAAACATTTCCAGGCAAAAATCCTAAATTCCAGGTCCCCTTGTATTGGTCACAGACAATGCCACAGTGATGTGATACCTGAGCAAACAAGGAGGTGCAAGGTAACACCCTCTCTGCCAGTTGACACTGATTTTTGTTGGGGCTAGCCTTACAACATTCCCTGATGCTTCAGGCTTCATACATCTCCTCAGAGCAAAACTTAGTGGCAGACACCTGCCAACAGATCCCGGAGAGATCCTCATGAGTGGAAACTTGTGACAAAGGACTTCCTGAATTTGGACCAAATGTGGGGCGTACTTCAGTTAGTTCTTTTAACCTTCTTTCAAAACAGTCAGTTGAAAAAATTCTGTTTGTGACATCCTTGCAGCATGATTGGAGGAGAGAAGTATTCTTGTTTCCTTGGATGAGAATGTTCCTTTATGCATTGCCACCAATACTCAAGGTACTTTTAAAGACTCAAAAAGAATTACCAAAGACCATTGTGGTGACCCCCTTTTAGCCCAGGCAAAGCTGATTCTCACTTTAATGGAGCTCGCCAACAGCATTTACCACAAGCTTCTTCACACTCAATTTGCTCACACGTTGTCAGAGACAACTAGTGCATCCCAGCAATTGCTACACGACAGCCTGGAAGATGATTTTTTTTTTTTACCACCTTTATTAAGTTATCACTTAAGACATAGGCAAACATACATTAATAGAAAATAAAACTATCCATGTTAACTTTTTTTTTTCATTTACATATATTATACATCACATATCTTTTCTTTCCTTGTACTTATCAGTCTGGCATTACATAAATTACTGATTTCCTGCCTTTCCCCAAACCTCACGTCTCCTCTTGAACATTACTCTGCATATATTATTCCCACAATTTCCATTTATTTCACTATAATTTGATCATTCCCTTTTTTTAAAGATCACTCTCCCAGTTATTTTCTCTCTTTTATAATATTCAATACTTGAAATACAGTTGGTTTAGACTTCAATTTCTGTTTTGTAGTAATTGCTTTTTGGCAGCCAACAGAATTAAGCTTAATAAGGTCTTACTATCTCTAGACAATTACGATCCTGTGCCACAGCTCAAAAGAATAATTTCCTTAGTTACAGCCATCTACTCACCCAACATTTCTGACCGAGTACGCTGTAGGGAACTTTTAAAATGTTCCAATTCAATACACTGACAACATATGTTCCCAGTTACTTCTTTTTCTTCCCTATACACCTTCAACATCTGCTGCCTGTCTGAAGAAAATTTCTTTGAAGTCTGCTTGGGATATAAAGATGCCTATACAAACACGTCCAAGCAACGATCCTAAATCTTCTGGACTTTGTTGGATACTTTGGAGCCATACACATGTCCTCCAATTGTTCTCTTCTAAATTGCTTTTACAGTCTTTCATTCCTATCTTTTTTAATCTTCAGTAATATATTCTTTAGTTAACATTTTATATCTCATACTAATTATCTATTTTTAACAGTAGATTGTGTAGATTCAACTAAAAACTCTACCAGAACAGGTCTTTCACTTAAGATTCCCCTATCCCTACTCCTACTTGCAGTCATCCCTTTTGGCAAAATCTCCTTTCTTCACTCTCATTTTGGCTCAGTTCTTAGAATACTTTCTGCTACTTTACGAATATAATATCCTGTATAGTTGTTATTCGCCTTAAGGATCTGAATCCAAAGTACCACCCAGTGACTCTTTTTTTTTTTCTAGAACTTCCCTACTGCTGCTTCATCATCCTTTTCCATTTTTAAGTCTAACCTTCTGCTTGTGCTATAATATATATATATATATATATATATATATATATATATATATATATATATATATATTGAAAACACACCCCAGGAGCCAAAGTATGCAAAAGGCAATATAAGGAAAAAACAGTTCGTATCAATTCCTTAGACTCACTGCAAATCAAATCCAACGTTGCCGTAAAAACGGTTGAAGTACGCTGTGGATAAAACAGCAAAGTCCAGCTTAACTGCTGTAAACAGGTCAAGAACTTTCACTGTAGTTCACAAATATGTCGCTCAACACTTTGCAATAAGCTTGAAGCTAAATGTATTCACTTGAAATATGTCCCGTAGTTGTTGAATAAAAATTCCTCTTGTACGATAAAAAAACAGATTTATTTAAGTAAGCGCTTTCACGGCACCATAGCGCCGCTTCATCAGACAAAAAGGTTTTTGTCTGATGAAGCGGCGCTATGGTGCCGTGAAAGCGCTTACTTAAATAAATCTGTTTTTTTATCGTAAAAGAGGAATTTTGCTGTTTCATCCACAGCGTATTTCAACCGTTTTTACGGCAACGTTGGATTTGGTTTGCAGTGAGTCTAAGGAATTGATACGAACTGTTTTTTCCTTATATTGCCTTTTGCATACTTTGGCTCCTGGGGTGTGTTTTCAATCTTTTCGTGGGAAATTCTGTTTCTATATATATATATATATATATATATATATATATATATATGTGTGTGTGTGTGTGTGTATGTATATATATATATATATATATATATATATATATATATATAAATAAAATCCTCACCTGCAAAGCTCTAAAATATCCCTTCAAATCGTTTAATCTTTTTAATCCTAAACCACCTCATTCTAGTAGAAGGATCACATTATCCCACTTAACTCTTGCCCTCTTCCCCTACAAGATAAATTCCTTCAGCTCTTTATTATTGTCTACTACTTCTCCTCTGATTGATAAAACATATGCCTGACTTGTACATAAAACTAAAGTAACTAAAAAATCTCCACTGCTTGTATATTCTATGCATATCCACAACAAGAGCTTCTAGTTTCTCACTTTTTGTATTATCCTTTTTTAGCCTCTTGACACACATCCTTAGCTGCCATAACAGAAGCTTTTTTAATCCATACTCCTAAATACTTCATCTTATCATATCCTCATAAATAACTGGTATTGCTGAACCAGTTCATGCATGAGTACCTAATTTACAGATGTAGCCTTTGTTTTATCTTCATGAATTGTATGTCCAAAAAAGACTTGAAACTGTCTTAAAATGTCCAACAACATTGAGATGTTTTCTGTATTTATGGCATACAAAATAATGTCATCTGCAAACAGCCAAATTTTCTTGATTACCATATCAATTATATCCTCGCATTTACGAGTCCCTAATTTTCTTTGCCTTTGGGTCTAAATGTAAAGTAAAAAAATAAGGGAAAGATGATGCTCTTGCCTGGTCCCTCTCTTTATGCATAACTTACCAAAAAGAAACCCTCTTACTTTACGTCTTGCCTCTGATCATTACTACTGTATCAGGAAATGCAAATACTTCCGCTGCGCTACTCATAAAATCTCAGTTTACTCCATCAAATATTTTTTCTGCATCAAGACCCGCTAAGAACAGAGGTATTTTCTTACATTCTGCTTCTCTCTAGATCATCATTGTTTGATTACTGTTGTCAGAATGTTGTCTCTCCTCCACAAAACCACATTGATCCATATATGTCAATTTTGGTAACACCTTTGCCATTCTTTTAGCTAGTATAGACTTAAATGCTTTATAATCATGGTTTAAAATTGAAATGGGTTTATGTGAAGCAGAGTCTGATAGGTCTTGCTTCAAAGATGTTGAGGCTTCCCCTCCTTTTAAATTACCGTTAAACAAAATCTGTCAGATATTTATTTATCTCTTGCTTCCCTCTTAACTTCCAAACCTCTGCTGGAATGCCATCTCGTCCTGAAGACTTTCCTGAGAACTGGTTATACATCACCATTTTTATCTCATCTCCTCCTCCTCCTATGTTAACTGATAGTTGTTAAGCCTGATCTACCTCTAACCTTGGCATAATTAAGAATCAATTTATCCCACTTAACTCTTGCCCTCTTCCCCTCCAAGATAAATTCCTTCAACTCTCTATTAATTATTGTCCACTACTTCTCCTCTGATTGATAAAAAATATGCCTTACTTGTATATAAAACTATTTCCATTTATGCTGTTTCTTTATTTCCACATTTCTCTGCTTTTCACAAATGTTCATAAAATTTCCAAATTATCTCTAAAACCTGCATAGGATATGTGGTTATTTTTCTAGTTATAGGCTCCATAAACTATGATAAAAGTTTTTGTGCTCTGGAGTTATCAAAAATAGTTTCTTAATTGTAATCTTTATAAACTCATGCATATTTTCCAGATACTCCCTTATTTTCTTTTTACATTTGTGCCTACTCTTGTTCTGTGAGATTTGCTTTATTCTGCAGTGCTTTTATCCTTTGTCAGCCCCTCTAAGTAGTTCCTATTACCATTTGACAGTACTCTTTCTCTGTTATTTCTACACTATATTTAAACTCCATTTTAATTTTATCCCACTCACTAGCTCAAATGCCTGAAGTATTTCTATCTTCCGTAGTAACTCTTGAATAATTTCCACTAGCCATTCCTTAAATTTTACTCTTTTTAACAAGTAGTGGAGAAGGTGCGAGTGTCTCACTTTTACTTTATCAGCCTCCATTTTTATCATGGTCTTTATCAGTGCATGATCTGAAGTTACTGAATATATGTCAGTGCTTTCAATCTAGTGCACATGTTCCAGTGAAGTATAATTTCTGTCTAGTCTAGCCCAGTTATTGTACCTTGGAAAATAATATGTGTATTCTGTCCAAGTTCCTGTTACTTAACTCCCATGTTCCATGCCAAATATTTTCATACATTTCTTCAGAATGTTACCCTGTTTTGATATATTTGCCCTTCTAGGTCCCCCAGTACATCCTCATTTTAGCAAATCAAGTTCTGGTTCATTGCTGATAGCTGATTATTTTTCTCAAAAATTTCTTAAGCTTCATAATAGCAGTTTTTAGTGGAATATAAATGCATGCCAGAGTAATCATCCTCCTCCTCTGCCAATATCCCCTTACTAGCACAAATCTACCATTATTGTTTTATTTCCCTATTCTGTAACTATTGGAGCTTGTATAGTATTTACAGGTTCATAGGTGTGTACTAGGCTAATGGCCCTGGAGCCTTTACAAGCCTAGCCGTAGGATTTCTGTGGCATAGTGCCACCCGACCTTAGTTCCCAGTGCCTCTGTCGAGTAGAGCCACTGGAGTTATCCCCCGGGTGAATTTTCTGTTTCCCATCCACTCATCAAGATTCCTCTTGAAAAGGGTTTGCGACGTGCTCTGGTTGACATGTATGGGAAGTTTTTTCCATAGCATGGGCAGTCTCTGGGTTATGAACCTGTCCGTCCAGCATGTTCTGTTATTTGTGGTAATGAGGTTGAGGTGTCTGGAGTGTGTGGTGCTGATGGATTGATATTTCTTTAGATGTAGCATTTCTAACAGAGCTGGGTCAGACATGGCTTTGTAAGTCAAGCAGCGATCACCTCAAAGTAGGCGATATGAGACAGAGAATAGTTGTAGTTTTTTGAGTTTGTCCATATAGGACAAGTGTTTAAGGCCTAGGATCCTCTTTGTGAGGTACTTTTGCAGCCTCTCCAGTTGTTGCAGGTGTCTAGTGAGGTACATACCAAATGGAGCATTGTACTCGATTGGCCTAATGAGGGAAAAGTAGAGGGAGACAATGACCTCTTTTTTCCTGGATGCAAAACCCTTAGTAATGAGATGTGCCACATAGAAGGACTTTATGACCACAGTGGCAATGTTGGTGATCAAAATCAAAACAGAGGTTGCTGTCAGCCTGTGTTCCCAGATCTTTTATAATGCTGTCTGTGTTCAGTGGGCTACCATTAGTGTGGTAATTCATGGGAACCGGGTTTATCCCAAAGGGGATGAAACGTTTTTTGGCATTGAGCTTAAGGCCATGGCTCTGACACTGGTCTCAATGAGGCCATTCTGCAGGATGTCAACATCACTTGGGGAGTAATAATAGCTCCCAACTTGCAATCGTCTGTGAACTTTGTCAGCCAAAGTCCCTTC
The DNA here is from genome assembly GCF_019279795.1 of Protopterus annectens. Classification (NCBI taxonomy): domain Eukaryota; kingdom Metazoa; phylum Chordata; order Ceratodontiformes; family Protopteridae; genus Protopterus; species Protopterus annectens. The sequence goes on along the minus strand of NC_056733.1, from coordinate 217,036,274 downwards.
ATGTTGGCCTTGACTTCAGAGAAGTAAATACCAAACAGGAGAAGACCCAGGACTGAACCTTGTGGGACTCCACTTGTGACTAGTCAGCAGTCTGACTTGGAGTCAGCTACTTTCACACTGTGGGTTGCATCTGAGAGCCAGTTTGCAACCCACCTAGTGATATAGGGGTTGATGCCTAGCGTAGTGAGTTTTTCCTATGATTCCTAAGTGGGGAATGGTATCAAAAGCCTTGGCCAGATCAAGGTAGGCTGTATGAACCACCTTGCCTTCAACCACAGCTCTCGTGACTGACTCAAAGAAGTCGACGAAGTTGAGCAGGCATGATCTACCCTTCACAAAACCAAACTGTGTGGGATCCAGAGTTTGGAAATTCCCTATATCGTTGTTTATTAGGTCCATGATGATGTGTTCCTTAGCTTTGCATATCAGGCTCATCAGGCTAATGTGGCGATAGTTGCCAGGGTCTGTAGTCACTCCTCCTTTGTGGAGAGGGATGATTGTAGCAATGCACCATTCGGTAGGGGCAAAGCCTGAGGTGAGGCTGTGATTGAACAGGGCACACAGGTGAGGTGCCAGTTCACTCTGTAGTTCATGTATAGCACAGACAGGGATATTGTCAGATCCCATAAAAGCTGTATTCTTGGCCTTGGACAGTGCTGTTTTAACCTGTGCAGCAGTAGTACTGGGTGCCTGGCAATCTGCTGGTATTGTGATTGGTTGTTTGGGGGGGAATTTAGTATATTTACTCCTCTTTTCCTTTGCTCCTGATATTCTGATGGATATCCATCCTGAAATCCTTTCTTCGTCATATTCACATACGCATTTCCTCTCAGATCTGTCTCCTGCAGCGCTGCATTTTGCTCTCTGCATTTCTTAATATAATTTAATAATATTTTCTTCTTGTCTATACCTGCAAGGTCCTTTAAGTACCAAGATAATATGAATGGCTTAGCCATTGTGAGAAAAAAGTGGATGGTCCCACTTATTACACACCAGATTTTTACAATGTGTATTTCCAACGTTACATACACACAGTAATGTTTGACAGGCTGATCTTTTATACAGTTGTTTCTTTTCATCTCTGTTTGAACCTGTATCACATTTTTGTAGACTTTTTGCTGTAATGAAAATCCTCAGACAAACTAAATAAATTTTCAAAATACCCACATCCCCTATTATTTTAGAACAAACACAGAAAACTATGGACATCTTCAAACAATGAAGTTTAACCCCTCAAATAGGAACAGTTTCCCCAAATCAATAGCTGCACCCTCTAGCATTACCCAAGGTAAACTTAAGGTTACCTGTACTAAGGCACATGCTACAACCTGTGCTCCCACGGTACTTTTCCGTTATCGGAGCAACGCTTTAAACGCGGTTGGTGAGCTCCGAATGTAGTGTCTTTTCATGTCTTTTTGGTGTTAATATAACTAGGTTTGTGAAAAATGTGCAAGTTACATCTCCTTTTTTTCAATATTCCCATTTAATTATTTTACACACACCTGTTTAGATTAACAGCAAACATACAATGCAAGACACTGGATTCGGAGCTCAGCAACCACATGTAAATTATATATTGGGCCAACAGTTACACTGACCGCTGTGAGATTCTTTAAACTGAATATTGTAATTGGCTGCTAGCAAAAGTTCCACATTGTAGTCATTCTTTCCACACTATGAGATGTGTACTGTTCCTTGTTTTGGAGACAATAACTTACTAATAAAACTGACCGTTACAATATGAACACTGTTTATATGACAGTGATTTAAAGCTACTAACAGTATCGGTAAACTCAACATGGCCCAACATTGGGAAAAAAACTGAGTATTGTAATATGCATGTAGTTCTGTAGAAAATGAAAATTCATATAGCTCGTCGTCCTAATGCTCAGATTACTGATTTCCCTTACCCAGAAAAAAGCAAAAATTAGTTATTAACATGTAAAAACCTACAGTTTGTACCCTGGCAGGTGAAATTCCCCCCACTGTTCTTTATTCAAAAGACCAAAAAAAAAAAAAAGCATCTCCACTCCACTGTACTGTGCCAGTAGTCACAGTAAGTACTTTACGTGTTAATCTGATTTAAAATAATATATAAACATTGCTTTTCTATAACTAAGTGTGCTGTCCACATTAAAAAGGAAGAAACTAGATGAAGCTAAATTATCTAAGTAAAGCCAGCGAGTTGAATGGGGAAGGGAGTGACAGAAGCCTGGCACAGAGGTGTGGTGTGTGATAGCCAGTCAGATCATGAGTTGAGAACTGCATGAGCGCAATTTAAAGTAAGACATTTTAGAGGGAGATAGTTCATTTTGTGCAATTAATGTAGGGCAAATATCAGGATAGTAAGACAGTTAAAAAAAAAAAAATCTTATCCAGATTTGGTGCATTTATTTATTTTTTTCATTTCTCTCTTTGTAACTTATCGGACAAAACATTTTCAACGTGATCGTCCAGCAGAAATTCAGTACCGTAACACGTCTGTTAACCAGGTGTGTGTTACATTTAAAATTAACTTTTTTTTTTTTTGTAATTAAGGCAAATAAATGTTACACATATGTGGTTAATAGACATGTTAAGGTACTGGATTTCAGCTGAACAATCGTGTTGAAAGTGTTGCCTCAATAATGGAAAAGTACCGCTCCCACTTATTCTCATTGCTGAATGTTTTTTCTGATCTCTTCCCCTCCAAGATGTGAAAAACAGTATGTATGTTTTCAGAAAACATCACCTTTTAGCTGTAAGAAGAAGTGCATTGAATATTTTTAAATAAAACTACATTGTACACTGTTCTATTGAATGCATTAAACTATTAAGGCATTCACCCTTGTAAAATTAACAGAAAATATTTTTAGTTCAAAGCAACGAAACTGGAGGAAAAGAGCTAAAAAAGTACAAATAACTAAACAAATAGTACCATTGAGGAACTGCAGGCACACCCCTGGATAAAAACACAAACTTTAATCAGAACACTAGAAGCATAAACCCATTATCGGTTCATCGATGTTTGTGGTTTTACCAGGGAGTGTGCCTGCAGTTCCTTGTTGGTGCTATTTGTTTAGTTATTTAAAATATTTTAATTCTACATATAATATTATCTCTACACTTTTACCCATTACCCCGACCCCATGAACAAAGCATAACAACATTAAACTTTTATTTTGTCCAGCCTTTCTTCTCCTGTTACTCTGTAAAGCCTATATTTCTTACAACTAAAAAAGTAATCGATAAGTTTTACTCTTAGTCTGCCTTCATACTATTAATAACTGTCTGTACCTACATTGTCACTGTCAAATGTTGAATGTATATTTTGTTTTTGGAGCTTTTCTCCCCAGGACTCCATTGAAAACGGGTTCTTACGGCCCAATGGACTATCCTGGTAAACCAACTGCAATAAATAAATAAACAATAAATACTTGTTTACTTTAATATTTTTAACACGTGCAACAGTTACTGAAGAGAAGACCCCTCAACATTTGAAATACCACCGACTCCACACTACACAAAACTGCTTTACTGTATATAACATGTTGTTTATATCATGGAATGTTTTATACAAATAATAATGAGAACAAAAATTGTGTTACTTGCAGTTACTTTTAAGTTAGCATCCTTCTAAACATTAACAACATGAAGTACGGTGCAGGTTTACAGTCCACCCACAAGTTTAACAAAGTCAACATTAGTCCAGTCTTTCTCAGACACTTTTTCTAGTTAACAAATGTTATTGATGATTTATGTTCTCCCATTTATTCACTAGTTTTGGTGTTGCTACAGGTGCGTAGCCAGAAAATTCCATTTTGTACTCAAAACTCCTTTTACTGTCCCCCAACCTACCTGTCATTTCAAACAAATGGACACAGCTTTCAAAATGTTTCCCTCTTGCAGTTAATAAATATGCTCATCATTTTCAGCGATTCCCTCTAAAGCTTTAAGGAAATATTTTTTTGAATTTGCAGTCTTCTCTGTAAGCAAGTTATGTACTACTTGTTTGAGCCATTAATTATTTAGATAGTTGTAAAAAATAAAATGGCCCTTGAAAAGTTACAATGTTTCTGAGTAATGCAAAGGAAAATGTACACTGTAGAGTACAAAGTGTATGTCTGGTTTCACCCTTGTGCTGGACTTCTTAGGTTCATAGGTTCATACTAGGCTATCTGCCCTAGGGCATTTATAAGCCTAGCCAGAGTGTGTATGGCTTTCGCCACCCATTTTAAATTAATTCTGCTATGCCCTTTTTCGAGGTTAGTATACTGTGCCTCTGTCTAACAGTGACACAGAAGTGATACCCGGGGTAAACCTACGATCTCCCATCCACTCATCAAGATTCCTCTTGAAGAGAGTCAATGAGGGACTCTGCCTAACCTGGACTGGGATTTTATTCCAGAGTGAAGGGAGCCTCTGGGTTATGAATCTGTCCCTCCAGCATGTCCTATTTATTTCAGTGCTGAGGTTTAAGTCCCTCGAGCGCGTAGCTCGATGGGATTTGGATTTTCTGAGGTGCAGCATGTCCATTAATTCCGGGTTGGACATGGCTTTATACGTCAGGCACAGATCGCCTCTGATCAGGCGGTATGCCACTTAGTAGAGCTGGAGTTTCTTTAACTGGGCAGCATACGGCATCTGTTTGAGCCCCTTGATCATCTTGGTGAGGTACTTTTGGGGTCTTTCCAGTTGCTGCAGGTGTCTGGTAAGGTACATCCCAAAAGAGGCATTGTACTCAATTATGGGCCTGATGAGGGATGAATAAAGAGGCACGATGACCTCCCCTGATCTAGATGTGAATCCCTTCATGATTAGGTGGGCTATATAAAATGTTTTTCTAACCACTTTGGCCATGTGGTTGTCAAATGAGAGATTGCTATCAACTTGGGTCCCCAGGTCCCTAATTACTTCTTCTGTACTTAATGGATTACCACCTATGTGGTAATTTGTGAGCACTTTGTTTTGCCAAAGGGATGACTATACACTTTTTGGCGTTTAGCTTGAGGCCATGGCTCTGGCACCAGTTGTCTGTTTCTATGAGGTCCTTTTGGAGGATGCTTGTGTCGGCTGGAGAGTCTATTATGGCCCAGTTTGCAGCCATCTGCGAACTTGGTCAGCCACAGTCCTTCCATGTTGGCCTGTACCTCCGAGAAATATATACCGAACAAGAGAGGTCCCAAGACTGAGCCTTGTGGGATGCCACTTGTAACTGGTTTGGAGTCTGACATGGCTCCAGCTATTCTAACCATGTGGGTTCTGTCCTTGAGCCAGTTTGCAACCCATTTAGTGACATAGGGGTTTATATTTAAGCTGGTGAGCTTCTCTATAATGCCCGAGTGGGGTATTGTATCGAAGGCTTTTGCGAGGTCCAGGTAGGCTGTGTGGACCACCTTCCCCTTGTCAATGGCCTTGGTGACGGTTTCAAAGAAATCGACCAGGTTTAAGAGGCAGGATCTACCCTTAACAAAGCCGAACTGGGTAGGATCCAGTGTCTGTAGGTCCCCAATATCTTTATTTATAAGGTCCATGATGATCCTTTCCATAGCTTTGCAGACCAAGCTAGTGAGACTTATGGGGCGATAGTTTCCACCTTTGTGGAGAGGGACTACTGTTGCTGTACGCCACTCTTTGGGTACATATCCTGTAGTAAGGCTGAGATTGAACAGTAGTTTTAGGTTTGGGTTTAGCTCTTCTTGGAGTTCATGTAGGACGCAGCCCGGGACACCGTCTGGTCCCATTGATGCTGTGTTTCTTGCTTTGGAGAGGGCAGCTCTTACCTGAGCATCTGAGATGTCAGGGGGGCAGCACTCTGCTGGGATAGATAATTAGCCCTTTTGGTGGGGGGGGGGGGAGTTTGCGCTGAACCTGTCAGCTAGGATGTTGGCAATGTCTGTGGGTGCAGTGTATTTTTTGTCATTTTGGACTAATTCTGAGCCTATCTGGGAATTCCCACCCAGGTTCCTAACATAACTAAAGAAAGCCTTGTGATTATCCTTAGTGTCCTGTGCAATTTTTCTCTCGAAGCTGGCCGTAGACGATATTGAGTGCCCGTAGTTTTTTGCTAATACTGATCAGAGATGCCTTCCCTTTTTGGGATTTTGCTCTGTCATGTAGTAGCTTCCTCCTTCTATTGTATAGTTTGTTTATGGCTGGGGTCCACCAGACAGGACGTCTGCCTTTGGAGGATTGGGTCTTGGTTTTATTTGGGATTGCATGATCCATGCATTCCTAAAGGTGTTCATAGAATGCGTTTATAAAGGATTTTGTGGTCTGGGCCGTATTACCCACAGGCCCGGGGGCTTTGAAGGATTCCACCTCGGTTTTGAGGAGTGTGAAATTTGCTTTAGAGAAGTTTTTCACTGTGGTTTTCTGGGCATGGGGTGGGGTCGGGATGTGAATATCCAGTGAGATTAGTTTATGGTCTGATCTTACCAGTGAGGGATACACTTCTGGTCTGGAGCATAGAGTCCCCATGTTGGTGATGATCAGTTCCAGTATGTTTTCCCCTTTTGTGGGAGTGGTAACAAGTTGTTCCCTAGCATTTGAGTTTATAAATTCCAAGAACCTTTGGGCTAGGGTGTTGGAGCTAGAGTAATGCTCCCAGTCTATGGTTGGGTAGTTGAAGTCACCCAATATAATGGTGTTTGGAGAGACCTTCATATTTTCCAGTGTTCTCAGGAAGGCCAAGTGGGGTTCCTGGGTTTGGGAGGGTGGTCTGTAGCAGGCTATAAACTGGAAGGCAGTTTTACCCACTGTTAGTTGCACATGGATAGTCTCTGATGCTTCGTGCTGTGCCACCAACCTGGAGGTGTGGGTATCTTTGACTAATATTGATACTCCCCCTCCTTTTGTGGTTCGGTCCAAGTTTTGGTGCCGAAAAGCATGGTATGAGGTATAACCTGGTAGTGCTGGGGTGCTCTCGAGAGCCTTGAACCAGGTTTCTGTTACTGCACAGATATCGATGTTCTCCATGCTAAGGAGAGTTTTGAGTGCGTGCATCTTGAGCTTTAGACTTCTGGCGTTGAGTAGCATTACTCTTAGTTTCTTATCCCTTGTGATACCTATGGAGGTGGGTTTGTCTTTGAGCCTTGCCTAAAAAGGCACTATGGGGGTAGCAAGAGCCTTTGCCAATATCCGAAAGCCCAGGGGTGACAGGTGCAAGCCGTCCCTAGCAAAGCATCGTGGCTTGTCGAGCATGTCATCCCAGGCTGACAGGCATTGGATCCCCTTTGAATGACACCAATACTTAAGCCAATTGTTGAAATTGATAATCTTGTCTTCATACTGTGGCATCATTCTTGGTGAGGGTAAGATGCTACTCAAGGTCAGGGTCATACCGGCCTGGGCTACTTGCTCAGAGAGCTCCTCTGTCTCTTTTCATGTAGTCCAGGGAGGTACGTCTCAGGTCATTCACACCAGCATGGACAATGACTGAGTCATATTTGTACTTGCCTTGGAGTGACCTGAGTGCTTGTGTTATGTGGCAGATCCCAGCGCCCGATAGGCAGCTCACCGTGACCTTCTCCTTGTTCAGCCTGGTGAGCGGGATGTCAGTGTGCCTGATGATAGAGTCACCTATTACAAGTGTATCAGGTGTGTTGTTTAGCCTTAAGGGCTGTGACTGTTCGGCACACTGGCTTTGTGAGCTGTGTTGCACGTGTTTTGTTTTGGGGTAGCGGTTGCTTGGGTGTCTGCTTTGGAGGTCTCTGCTGCTTAGGCAGATTTTTATTTAGAGCCTCCAAGTATGTTTTTGTGTGTTTGTGTTTGGTTTGCTGTCGTGGTAGGTCTATGTGAGACTGGAATTGTAGTGAGTGTGGTTTCCTTCTCCTCCTGACTGGTTACGCCAGTACTGAGTTGAGAGAGCTTAGCCTCCAGTTTGGCTATATGGTTGCATCTCTCAGATGTGTTGGAATTTGTTAGGAGGAGGAGAGGGTTGTCTGTGTACATTAGGCAGTTGTAACATTGCCTCAAGATTCCCAGGTTCACCAGCTGGACCGGAGAGGAGATTGACAACTGACCTTTGGACATGCTAGAATAGTATTGGGAATTCCTTTATAACTGAAAAAAAAGGCCAATGGGGAACAAGTTACTCAAGGGGAGTTTGTGAGGGTGTAGTGCTTTTAACTTCTTTAGTGCTGACTTATATAATTGCTTTAGTGAGCAAGTGCTAGGCTTTAGCGTAGGAATAGGGTGTTTATTATGAGAACTAGATCAGTTCCAAGGCTCAAACCCAAATAAGCGGCGCTACTTGATGCCGCGCTATACACAAAATCACGCAAAGCCGCGCTACAGTGGGTTTTATACAGGCGGACTTGAAAGATCTAGAAATTGGCCCAAAACAGCCAACAGACTACCAGATTCCTGAGCTGGGAACACTCCTCCAGGGACAGATAGGCTGCTCCAAGCTCCCCACTGCCACTGGTGAACAAAGAAGCCTCCCTCTATCCAAGAAAGGAAATGGCAGCACAGGAACGTTCCACAAGTCCAGAATACAGCAAAGCCTGTATTTGGACTACTCTAGGTCAGGAAAGATGGGAAACAAGGATAACTATTTTTTTTTTCTTTTTTGCAACAAACAGCAGGAAATTGCAATAAATATGTAACACAGGCTAGCGCACTTGAGTGTGTAGTCTCAACAAGTAAATGCAACAAACAGGACAAACTTTAAAAGTGCAGGTGCAAAAACAACTTTAAACAGTTTAAAACAGTTCAAGAAGCAGAAATACTTGCAGTTTAGCTAGATCGGACAGTCGCCCAGATAGTAGCAGGAAAAAAACACTTTTATCAGGTTAGCAGTCGCTCTTTTGGCCTCTCTGCTGCTAGCACCACTCTGCCAGACCAAAAGGAGCTGGCTGAGTAGTAACAAGCGCAAAAACCTCGCCAAAGCGGGTTTTATACAGGGGGACTTGAAAGAGCTAGAAATTGGCCCAAAACGGCCAATAGACTACCAGATTCTTGTGCTGGGAACACTCCTCCAGGGATAGATAGGCTGCTCTAAGTTCCCCACTGCCACTGGTGAACAAAGAAACCTCCCTGTATCCAAGAAAGGAAATGGGCAACACAGGAACTTTCCAAAAGTCCAGAATACAGCAAAGCCTGTATTTGGACTACTCTAGGTCAGGAAAGACGGGAAACAAGGATAATTTTTTTTTTTGTTTGTTTTTCTTTTTTTCAACAAATAGTAGGAAAATGCAGTAAATATGTAACACAGGCTGGCGTACTTGAGTGTGTAGCCTCAACAGGTAAATGCAAAAAAACAGGACAAACTTTAACTTGCAAGCGCAAAAGTGCGCTAAAGCTGGCTTTAAAGCAGGGGGTTAGAAAGAGATAGGAAATGGCCCAAAACGGCCCATAAGCTACAGGTCACTGGGCTGGAACCACTCCTCAAGGGACAGATAGGCTGCTCAGAGCTCCCCACTCTCACTGGTGAACAAAGAAGCTTCCCCCTATCCAAATGAGGATATGGGCAACACAGGAACTATGACACAGCCCAGAGATCAGCAATACCTGAAGACTGGACTATTCTAGTTCAGTAAAGGCGGGAAACAAGGATTTTTTTTTTTTTTTTTTACAAAGTAGCAGAAATTAGGTACAGAAACACAGTAAATGCTTTAATTCGGCTAGCGCACTTCAGTGTGTAGCCTACCAATTAAACTAAGCAAAAACAAACTTTAAAAGTGCAAAAAAAAACTCAGAAATACAGGCAGAAATGCAATAAAACAACTTTACAGAGCTTATTTAGTAAAAGAAACAGAAAAGTCTATATATACAGAAAAGCAGCTAAAACACACAAACACTTCAGATGCAGTGCAACCTAGAGCACTTGAGTTGTAGCAGTATTAAGGCTATTACAGTTATAATAAATGCTCTGGAATATACTGTATATTTCCAAAATGTTTGAGAAGCACAGTCAGAACACAAGGAGGTTCAGGCGAAAGAAAAAAAAAAGGTTTTGTTTTACTTTTTGAAAGGGAAAAAGGAGGAACAAGAAGGCCTTCTCCAATGTTCTCTCTGTATTAGGCAGAATGAGCTAATGACATTAAACTGGGAGGAGTGTCACAGTAGGGGCGGGCAACTGCAAAGCCACCATGTATAAGAGCAAGACACCAACAGGGAGGGAGAGTGGGACAAAATAGCCTACAGACAGCAAGCACTAGAGACACAAATGAAAGTTTTTAAACAGATAAGGATTTGTAAAGATACAGAATAGACAAAAAACCCCAACAAAGTTAGGGCTTAAATACCAGAACAGCTTTTTTTTTTTTTTTTTTTTTTTTTACAAGAACACAAAAGAACCAGCCCCCACTAGCCAAAAGATAATTACACAGAGGAAAGGCTTCAGTTAAAACGATAGCCTGCAGACAGCAAGCACTAGAGACACAAATTAAAGTTTTTAAACAGATAAGGATTTGTAAAGATACAGAATAGACAAAGTGCAATATATATATTAAATTTTAAAAACAGTAATCTGTAAAAATAATAAAAAAAAAAATCAAGATACTTATATTTTCAGCTCAGTTGTGGTCAACAACTAATCCAGTCTGCACTGTGTGTAAAGACCTGTTCATCTCCATCTCACAATGCCAGATTCTGTTTAAGTCCAAAGTACTCTTGATTTTTCTAGTCATCTCCTGTACTTTTATTGGTCTCTGAAGCATTGTCATTTGAAACATTGGAAAACGTATCACTGGTGAAGCCCCTCTATGAGCTTTATTGTCACAAGAATGAGAAGCAGAGTCCCCCTTCTGTTTGCTGGCTCACATTTTATTGGTTAAACTTTAATTCCTCCTTAGCCTTTGTTCCATCAAAAAATTCATTTTATCCTCCAGGAAAAAATATTGTAAAGACTGATGTATACAACGGCTTGAATCTCACACTTGCCTCTTGGCATTCTGTGATTGTTACAGTAATTTTGCTTCTGTAATACCTGGTGTACAGTGAATAATAATTTTCCACAAATACTCTGTTTGTTTGTGTCTTTCGGCTTTTTCCGGTTAGGGGTTGCCACAGCGGAACTCCAGTCCGCTAATGATTGGCAGTTGATTTTTATGTACCGGCTTGCCAGGCCTGATGCACAACCTTCAACGAAGGAACGCCCATTCACGCATGTCTCCACGCAGAAGACGCTCTAGCTGAGAATCAAACTGGACAGTGTCTTACTGTGAGGTGACAATGCTACCGCAGCACCACCACCACCGCAGTCTATTTTCCACAAATACTCTGCTGTCTCCAATTTTTAACATTTTTCCCTTCTTCCATAATTTTTTTTTCAGGATAAACACTTTCCGCTGGTATGATTGCATCGTTATCAACAAGGTCTTGGCTCCTTTCTCATGGCCAGGTTTGGTGCATGCACTCAATGTGCCCTTTTAATTAACAAATCTTGCTATGGAATACCACTCCAGTTACCTATTTGCATTTTCATAAAACTAATAAATTCTGTTCCTTCCAGTTTCTCTGGTACAGCAGAAAAGAAAATCTCAGGTTTCTCTACATGTTCTGTCTTCTACCTAAACTATTTTTGAAGCAGCTGTTCTTGAGATGTCTCATTTAGCCAGCTTTTTCATTTCACCCTCTGATTTTTCCAGTTTTATCAGTTCACCTGAATAGCAAGTTAAAGCTTTTATTTTTTCCCCAACATTTTGTTATTCAAGTTGATATACTCCTTCAGTATTTCATTTATTTTAGTCATTTCTGAGTACAGTTAGTTTATTTTTTTTCCTGTAAATTACTGGAAGCCATCTGTTGTACCTAAGCTAAAGCTTGAACTGCTTCTTATTGAACAGCTGCGGGATTCTTCCCAGACAGTGTTCTCTCCAGCTTTTCTGGTTGATTTTCTTTCAGGTTCTTTATATTTCTTCTTTTTTGACATCCAGGCAATGTGCTTATTAGCCAGTAACTGAATTTTACTCAAGCTGACAGTATTACTGGCTGTTATTTCTCAGTTTTCTTTTTCACACTTGGAGAGTTGAAATTAAGCTGTTGATCAGTGTGCAAACAACTTGGAAGTCTAGATGATTCTATCTTTATATCTTTTAGAAATCTGTTCCATGAGAATGTGCTACAGATTTTGAAGGAAACATGAAAACCTGCAACTAGAAATCTTATTTTTCCAGGTGGGAGAGGTTTTTCTTGGTGGTGTCTGGCTGATATCAGAGGCTCCCAACGATGACTTATCTTATGCATCTGTCAAGGTGCATCTGCCATCTCAGCTTGTCTGCACACTGATTCCCCTCTTTCACTTCCTTTTGTGATCAAATAGTTTGTAAAAGGATTACTGCATTTGAAACTGACTTCAAAGCAAATTTCTCCTCTTTGGGATCTCAACCTTTTTCTTGGGAAATTGACCTTATTTCCTTTTGAACCTGACTTACAGGGAGAGTTGAGGTTTATCACTTGGAAAACTATTTTTATTGTTTTGACATCTGCAAGGTAAGTCTCTGAGCTGCAGGCTGTAATGGTGCACCAAATTCATCTGATTTTTCACAAAGACAAGGTTGCGTTGCGCAGTAATCTTTCTTGCATGTCAAAAGTTGTTTCCAAATTTACCCTGAATCAAGCTATCAATTTCACAGTTTTCTTTCTTGAATCTAAAGATAAGGGAAAGAAGATTCTGCATACCTTGTATGTGCAGCATCAGCTCAGGTATTACATTGACAGAACTAAACCATTCAGGAAAGCATAACAGCTGCTTATTTCCTATTCTGGGTTTAAGAAGGGTAAACCTGTCTCTAAGCAAGTAATTACTCATTTGTTGTCCTCTTCTATTGTATGTTTTTGTTCCTCCCACCATAGTAAATCTATTCCAGACAAGGTTAAGGCACGTTCTACCATAGCCTTATTTTCTTTGGTGTCATATTGGAAAGGAGTGGACTCCAATTCTAGAGGCAGCAACCTAGGCCTCCTTTCTTACTTTTACAAAACACTACAAACTGCATTCTTTCTCAAGTACTATAGCAGGCTTTGCAAGGGCTTTTTTTCCTGGGACTCCTGGATCCTTATCGTGTCTCCACCCAGGTTGGGTAAGCTTTGTTAATCTTCCCATATTCCACTGAGACAGTGTTAATAATGAACATACTACATTTGCATAAATCCTTCTTTCTTGTAACAGTAGATGTTTGAATTTCATAGTGCCCCTTTAGCAACAACCACCCATAATCCCCTTATTCTGTATACGGTTTGATGGTTTACAACTTTGCTGTGTTGTTGTTTGGCTTTATTTGTGTTGGTAAAATTCCGAAACCAGTACCAAGTAGCTCGAACAGTACGGAGGGTAAATAATAGAGTAAAAGGATGAATCTACACCAACAGGACTGTGTAAAACACGATTTAATCCACTCAGCTCAACAAACAGAAATAAAATACACGATGCAATTACATCCAACATCAAGGGTTAAGCGCTTTCATCTGTCCTTGCCAGACTTCTTCAGAACCATTGAATTGCTTTCTTAGCTCAATTTTATACCAAGTTTTGGCGCCAGAATTTTAATTAATTAATTAGATTCGTCAAAACATTAATTATAATTCAAGGAAGCTTTTAAAATTAAATGTATAGCTACCTTTTACATTCAAATGCATGGTATGACCATGACCATTCATTTAAATCTATGTTAAAAACTTTTAATATGACATATTAAAATACATTAATATCTAAATATAAATATTAAATAAAATGCTATAAAAACTCTATAATTTAATATTAAGTGCTATGAACTTGTTGTAATATAAATCACTACAATAATTGTGCCATAAAACAGTACAAATTAACTGAAGGGTTTCAAAATTTAACCAATAAAAACGGGATCCCTTTTCACACAGTTGATCCTTGGTTTAACATAAATCATAGGAGTAGCCTACATAACATGGTAATAAATAATGTAAATAATGTAAATGTGTGACAGGACTGTCCACTAAGAATAAATCTCCATGTTTAACAGGATCCAAGTATCAGAAATGGTTTCAAACTGATGTGTTCATTGAGTCCTGGGAATGTGGTGGCATCAAGGCAAATTTGCCATCTACTCTCCAGGAAACCTAATCTAGCCTTCCAATTTCCCTTACCAACTATTCTGTCTACCTGATCTAATATAGCAAATTTGAACATGTGATCCTTTGGTGCATTCTTTATCACCATTTTTAAATTTT